>NW_028234421.1:33157326-33164826 GCF_977035675.1 Penaeus japonicus
TGCGATAACTTGATTGATGGCCGCGGATTAAGAGAGATGTCAGATTGCCAAGCACTTTGGGAGGGTGACGGCGCTAGTCTTTTCTTCCTTCTGGTGATAGGCAGTGTTAAGAAAAGATAACGATCGGGGGAATGTATCCGTTTGTCTATCTATCTATATTTGTATGTTTTCGTCTGTCTATCTATCTATATTTGGTTAGTATTCTTTCGTGCTGGAAATCTGTTGATAGGTAGTGCAATGTTAAGAAGAGATAGAGTGCGATCTGTTTCTCTATGTTTGTATGAATCAGAAAGCGTAGAAAATATTATTGTCTTTATTTTATGTTACTACTACTACTAGTTCTACTACTACTGCTGCTACTTCTACTAATATTACTACTTCTACTACTATTACTACTACTACTACTATTACTACTACTACTACTATTTTTTTTAGCGCACAATTACAAATCCCTCCGGCACAGCGCTGAAACATCGCCGTCTTTAGAAGTAAGCCGTTAAGATGTAAAAACAGTGTGACCAAAATTTCCCCTCAAGTTTCCCCCACGCTCATGATTTTTCCAAAAGTTTCCCAAACTGCTGTAGATAAGTATTATGAAAGCATCGGCATAATGGGGTATTGAGGGAAACTTCAGCGGGTTTATATGCAGATTGAATTTTATCTGACGACGGTGTTGTGTGTAAAGGATCAGCGCCATTTTTGAGATAGGTTTGAGATCCGATCACGATGGTTATGAGGAACTCGAATATCACAACAAAGTATTACGTATCCATAACGAGTGAAAGTAGTTGTAAAGGAACTTTGTATCACGGAGCGTGTCAAACAGGATTATTAACAGCACAAATATCGTGATTTTTGTTCATTCGGTTACGGAATTACATAGATGTTGAACTTAGACGCAATCGGAAGTGATTACGCAATCGTTGCAATAACTGGTTTCCGATTATTTTCGTCCGGTTTATTGTTATTACTATTATGATTATTATTAATTATCTTTTTTATCGTTGTAAGCGTTAATAACATTAGTATTAGTATTGATATTATTATTATCATTATTATTATTATTAATATTGTTGTTATTTTTGTTATTGCTATTTATTGTTATTCTCATTTATGTAATGAATGATATGATTATTTATTGCTACATTATTGTGATTGTTGCTAATCATTATTTTTAGCATTATCATTATGGTATTGTTGCATTTGTATTGTCATTACAATTATCATTACAATTGTCAGTGTTATTGATATTATCATGATTGCTATTATTATTATTGTTATTATTATTATCATTATTATTAGTAGTAGTATCATCATTATCATTATTACTATCATTGTTATTATTATTGTCATTATTATTATTATTATTATTATTATTATTATTATTATTATTATTATTATCATTATCAGTATTATTATCATTACTATTATTATTATCAGTATTACTATTATTATTAATATTATCATTATTATTATTATTATTATTATTATTATTATTATTATTATTATTATTATTATTATTATTATTATTATTATTATCATCATCATTATTATTATAACCATTTTATTCATTATTATTATCATTATTTTTTTATATCATCATCATTATCTATTTTATCATTCAGCGCCGCAGTGTAAGTTGCGGTTATTTTTTAAAATCATTCTTATTGCTATAATCGTTATCAATTCATTTGATATTAATAGATGATCTCTATCCTCATTTTTGTTGTTATTTATATTAGTGTTGATATTGATGTTGCTTTTTATGCAATGATTGATGATAATGTTGAATACGATAATGATGATAGTGATGCCAATGATGACGAAATAAGTGATACTAATAGTAATAGCAATAATGATAATGGTCATGCTAATGGTAATGATAATGGTTATGATTATAACAATGATAAAAATGATGATAGTTATAATAATGATGTTAATGATGATTGTAATAACAGTGACAATGGTGAATCATGATAATGATAAGGATGATTATTATTATCATTATTAATAAAAATGATGATACTAACAATAATGATAGTAATGAAAATAAAAATCATAAGAACAATAATGATAAAAATAATGATAATGATGATAATGATAAGGAGGATACTGATAGTAATAATGATAATGATAATCCTAATATCATATATGGATATATGATACTAATGAAAATATCAGCCTAATGATAGTACTGATGATAATTATAATGATTACAATGTTTTTTTTTATAATGAAGTAGATAACGATAATAAAAACAATGGTAATGAAGATCATGATGATACAATAATGTTGATAATGAGGATGATAAGGTTGATAGCAACAACAATAACAACACAACAACAGTATGATACATGATAATGATAATGATAATATTAATAATGATGATAATGATGATGATTGTAGTAATAATGATGATAATGATAGTAGTAAAGATGATAATAATAGTGATAATATTGTTAATTAGTAATAATAAGAATATTAATGATTATACTTGCGAAGATACAGTTAATACTGATAACAATGATAATAACGATAATAATAATGACGGAGGTAATAACAAAAAAAATAATAACAATACCACCACTATCATTATCATTCATTGCGATCGCTATATTTAATCGATTTCATTATACGGCCCACCAACAGCATCAGGATTTTCGTAATCGCTTCGCCGGTTCCAATATAATGCCGATTAATCCAATAATCTCCCGATTTTATTCGTGATATCTCCCCTTTCTCGTTCCCCTTTACGCCCGTACAGCACCGCCCCTTGTTGCCGTGCGCCCGAACTGCGTCGCTCGTGTGAGGAAGGAAAATGCAACGATCCCTCGAAGATTCTTTGCAACTTGCATTCTACGACGTGAAGCCTTAAATCAAATGTCTTTATACGTGTGATTATTATGGACTGATATGTTATCCCGTTATGGTATTTTGATTCGGTTTAGAGAGGTGCGTGTTGCATGTTGCAAACGTATCCCACGCTAGATGCAAATGTTGGTTGTTTCTTCGTGCATTTGGACGTGAATAGGACGCCAGGTGTCAGTTGGGTACGTATAGGACTAGTTTCAAAAGGAGTTCGATACCTGCCGGTCGTCGGTGTCCTGCGAACCTCGCTGGTAAAAGGTCACACATATTTGTCAAAATCGGCTGTTCCCTGTTGCCAGCTGATCCAATGATATAGCATCGGAACTGACACTACGGGTAATGGTCGAGGGATGAGGGAGAATGAGAGGAAGAGGGATGAGGGAGAGGGAGAGGGAGAGGGAGAGGGAGAGGGAGAGGGAGAGGGAGAGGGAGAGAGAGAGGGAGAGGGAGAGGAAGAGTGAGAGTATGAGTGAGCGTGAAAAGAAGAGAGATAGAGAGAGAGAGAGAGAGAAAGAGAAAGAGAAAGAGAAGGAGAAAGAGAGAGAGAAAGAGAAAGAGAAAGAGAAAGAGAAAGAGAAAGAGAAAGAGAAAGAGAAAGAGAAAGAGAAAGAGAAAGAGAAAGAGAAAGAGAAAGAGAAAAAGAGAGAGAAAGGAAAATAGAAAGAGAGAGAAAGAGAAAGAGAAAGAGAGAGAGAGAGAGAGAGAGAGAGAGAGAGAGAGAGAGAGAGAGAGAGAGAGAGAGAGAGAGAGACAGAGAGACAGAGAGAGATAAAAGAAAAGAAACGAAAAAAAAAGAAAGCGAGAGAGAGAGAGGTAAAAGAAAACAGAAAAACAAGAAGAGAAAAAAAGGAAAAAAAAAGAGAAACGTCAAAATGAAGAGATAAGAGAGAAAGAAAGGGAGGGCAAAGACACCGCCCGCCCCAAGACCCCGGGGCGTCGGCAGAGAACAGCCAAGGTGACAGGTCCTGGTGACGTGTGTGCTGACGGCTACCTACACCTAACGTCACACCATATCTTTTTTCTCGACAGATTTGTTAAGAGCTCTTACTTATCTGTCATACTTGAATCGTGTAAGAGTATGTGTCTTTTTGTTTCTTGCACAATAAAAATAGTTATTTTGAATCGTGTGATACTAAGAGTGGGCGTGTTTCTGCTGCTACGATATTTCAGCACAGTGTCTTTCTATGTGAATGAATGTGACTAATAGTGTTAGTTTTGGCAATACTGCGTCGGTGTCATAAAGTGAGTGCCGTTATCTACCTTATCTCTTATCGGGAAGCTCTGCTCTGCTGTTGACACGTGATAAGATCGCCCAACCGCTCAATAGTTTCACCTCAAGTACGGCCTTTGCTTCCGGACGCTCGGCAAATATGCATTTATTTCCATTCACGTACGGACGATGCTCGGCCAAGTCGCCCGTCTCACGAGCACGCACGAAAGCACCTAAGCACACACACACGCACACACACACACGCACGAAAGTACCTAAGCGCACACACACGCACACGCACGCACACACACACACACAGACACACACACACACACACACACACACACACACACACACAATTACTCACTCCCTCACACACCACACACACATATCACACACACACACACACACACAAAACACACACACACACACACACACACAATTACTCACTCCCTCACACACCACCCACACATCTCACACACACACACACGCGCACACTACAAAAACGTGCAGACACCCTCAAGGCGCGCGCGCGTTCAAGCACACCGACACCTCGCACGTGAGCGGAGATTAAGGATACAAGCAGCGGGCGGCGATGGCTCCGGGGGGCGCCCTGCAGTCATCTTTAAGAGCATCGATTCATAACAACAGGACGACGGTGTTCTCCTTCTGTCCTTCGCAATCCTAAACTTCAGCGCATTCCTTGAAATTGAATTTGTTCATTAGCGTTTTTTTTTTTTGTTTTTTTTAATTCTTGTACGAAAAAGTATAAAAATGGAGGAGTGTTAGCTTTTTTTATTTAGATGATTTGATCTTCGGTAAGGGTGATTGGAAATGGATTTGTGTTTTATGTAGGATTCATATGATGTTCAGTGGAAATGTTAATGTTATTATGAAGTTAATAGTAATATGCAAATGCAAAAAAATAGTTAAGTGGACTGATGCACGAGGTCTACTTTTTATGTAAATCATGATAGACACACGCACATAAAAATGCACAAAAAGTGCAATATTACAGGTCGTGAAAAATACTATGAATAATAATTCATGAAATTCATATGTATTACATGCATATAACTAACACGTTCTCTCCCTCTCTCTCTCTCCCCCCCTACCCCCCACCCCCCGTCTTCCTCCCCGACGCCGCCCCCTCCTCCCCCGCACACACACACACACCACCCACCTCGAAACGGTACGCCCGCAGAGGTGATGAAACCGGTGGGTGTGGAGGTTTGTGAGGGTTGCGGGCGGAACATCCAGGACCGGTTCATAATGCGAGTGATCGACACCTCATGGCACGAGGACTGTCTTGTGTGCTGCGTGTGTCGAGTCCAGCTTCAACATTCGTGCTTCGCCAGAGACAACAAGATCTACTGCAAACTCGACTATGACAGGTGAGGAGGGACGCCGTGCTTGTGCTTTTGTCGCTGTTGTTCTTATTGGGTTATTCATTTTTTTTTATCGATGTTGTAGTTATGATATGGGTGATAATAATAATGATACTGATAATCATCCTTATGATGGTAATTGTAATTCATATTTTTTTATCGATGTTATAGTTATGATAAGGGTGATAATAATAATGATACTGATAATCATCCTTATGATGGTAATGATAATGATGATAATAACGAAAATAGTAATAATAATAATGATATTGCTGATAATAGTAATGATAATCATTATGATGATAATAGTGATAATAATAGTAATAATATCAACAGTATAAGAATATAATATCCATGATAATTCTCCTTCTTACTGCCACTGATATTAGTATATATATATATTTTTTACTTCTGCATTTATTTTTTTCTAATAGAGCTATCTGATCTGGAGTACCAAATTAAATGCTTACATTTACATAAGCACTTAATACAAGTATTTCATACTCCATACAAGTATTTTACAATATTTGATACATTTTCATATTTGTATAAAAATAGAAAGGAAAAGATAAATTAATATATTCTATACCGTTTTTTTTTTGTTTTTTTTTGCAATACGAAAATAATAACGTACTGCTTTCGTAAGTTATCGGTGTTACGAAATGCCCCTCTCGTGGCGACTCCGCTATCAAAGCGTTAAAAACGAATTAGTAATAAAGTGGCTAATTATGTGGGGAGTCATTATGATTGTCTCTCATTTATATGTGCATCTATAGCGTTTCATTGTCGCCTATGAGCTTCCTGGTGCAATGTATTTTGAAGTCATTTGTATGACAACGAAGAGAATTCCCCCCGTTTGCAAGAGGCCTATATTGACCATTTTTAACTACCATACATAAAGCATATATTCCACATGCATAACCTTCATACATATACATATATACATATATTTATGTTTATAAAAGTATACGAAACATATTGTGAGTACGTATACACGTGTGTAGATAAAAATCATGATCATACTAATACCCACACGGGAAGAGTTGCATGACAGGGTAGCAGATGTGTTATCAGCCTCATAATCAAAGGGAATTAGATCACGATTTTGACTTTTTTTTTCTTCGTGTTCTCCTTGCTTTTGGTTCGTCTTCTCTCATTCCCTCTTCGGCCAAAGATGTTGCGACTTGCGATTCGAGGCAACAACAACAACAGCAACTACAATAATAGTGACGATGATAAGTAATAATATTAATAATGATGATATCAGAAGATAAAGACAAATTAGACCAATAGACAATCCAAGGGTTGTTAATTGACAGCTAAAATCCCATCATGAATCTCACACATATATTTCTCTAATTGATGATGATGACACATGTATTTCCATAAGTAATTTACAAACTATGGAATATATCAATAGCGAATATATACCGACACGATAAACAGGACCCGATAACCATTATTTAGCTGATACCACGGACCTGTCTGTCACCAGAGTATCTTAGCGCGAGCTTTAGGGACTCGTTGCGCTCTCTCTGTTGCTTAGAAAGTGTTTCTTATCACAGTATCGCCAGTTTTATTGATATTCCTCTTTTTTTTTTTACACGAGGTTATCTCTCCTGTGCGACACCTTCCTTTCGGCAATTAAAAAAAAAAAAAAAAAAAAAAAAAAAAAAAAAAAAAAAAAAAAACAGCCAGGTTAGTTATTTTTTGAAATGTAACGTGATTTTTGAGGTTTGGTTTTTGATCTACGTTCTATATAAAGCAAAATTAGATTTAGAATTATATTTCTCCAATAATTTTGACCGATAATCCTTCAGATTGTAAATATAACTGACGAAAATGATTTCTAGAGAAAGCAAATTAGATTTAACGTTTCGCCTCAACAGGTTCTTGTTTGCATGACGAGCGTGCATGCGAGCAAGCAGAAAAATATAGATAATGATAATATCGATAATCAGGATATTATGACGATGATGATGATGATAGCGATGAGAATAATGATAACGGGGAAAATAATAAGAGTGATAATTA
>NW_028234421.1:33172326-33177326 GCF_977035675.1 Penaeus japonicus
GCTGCTGGCGAACGACCGAGGGGAAAGTGGCATTAAGTGGCAGCAGAAGGTGGGAAAGGCTCTGGAAAAGGAAATTGATAATACAGTGAAGAAAAAAAATAACCCATATATTCACACACACACATACAAAACAGAAAAACAAACATAGGCCAACCACCAACGAAATAAAGAAGAAAAAAAGAAAAAAAAACAAAAACGAACTTAGGAAGGTTAAGCACACTCTCGCGCCACCGATCCGAAGAGGAGAGCAAAAGCCAACACCCTAAATGTGCCGAAAGTTCCTCCTACTTCCTTCCGGCTCCTCAATTTTCCCTCGGCGGGCAGAGGGCGCGGGACCAAACGCTGACACAAGTCCCCCATTACCGCCATCTTGTCTCCGTCGCCCCGCCCCCCCCCCCCTCCGTCCCCCCTTCCCTCCCCTCTCGTGAAGGGCCGCGTTTTTTTCTTGCAACGGCACCAAACACACTCGGGGAAAGCTGAGTCAAGATTTCACGGGCGAGAATGGGCGGCTTCGCTGACACACGAGGCGTTTTAGAGAAGGCGGGGAAGAAGCTAGGAAGCGAGAGAGGAAGAGAGGAAGAGAGAGAGAGGGGAGAGAGAGAGAGAGAGAGAGAGAGAGAGAGAGAGAGAGAGAGAGAGAGAGAGAGAGAGAGAGAGAGAGAGAGAGAGAGAGAGAGAGAGAGAGAGAGAGAGAGAGAGAGAGAGAGAGAGAGAGAGAGAGAGAGAGGAGAGGAGAGAGAGAGAGAGAGAGAGAGAGAGAGAGAGAGAGAGAGAGAGAGAGAGAGAGGGGGGGGGGGGGGAGAGAGAGGAGAGAGAGAGAAAGAGGGAGAGAGAGTTAGTTAGCTAGCTAGATAGATAGATAGAGAGAAAGAGAGAGGAGAGCAGAGAAGAGGAAGGAAAAAGTAAGATAAGTTTTAGACGCGGAATGCTTTTCGTTACAAGATCAAGTGCTTTGTTTTGGGAGTGACGAACAAGGGGTAACAAGTGAGGGAGTCCAGAAAGGTGGCGTGATTCGGCACTGGCTGTTGGATCTCGTGTATGGCACACATTGCTACATTGCTAAAACACTTGAGATTCACACTTGGCAAAGGTGATTCAAAACAGTTTCATAATGACATTGCGATGTACAACCGTGCAATTAACGATAAAAATGTGTAGATATACATTCATATCATATACTCACTCACCCCTCAAAAAAAACTATATCCTAGAAATAAGGATAATCAAATAGACTCACAAGAGTTTCCGCTTGAACTATGGAAATGATATAAATTGCATTTCGGATACCACTCGACATGAGTAGCATTTTAACCAATAGGAACGCCGTGTTTACCCTCCATTTGCAAGTGGGACATTCCCATTGGTTGCTGCTAGTGTCGTCCATTAGTCAGCTTCCTGCCCGTCGAGGTCCCGCACGTCCCCAGCCATGTTCAGCACTCCGTTGGGGAAAAAGAAAAAAAGAAAAAAAAGAAGAAGAAGAAAAAAAATCGGTATTTCTTGTTTCTTTCAGCGTGAAAAATCGTTCCATACATCCCACTATCCGGACGACAATATCACGGAATATAATTTTTCTGTCCGAGGCCAAAAATGGATTTTCACCTCGTGTGCGAGTTATATCGCTCTAACTCTTAAACTATATTGAGAGCTTGAAGGAAATATAGGAATAATAAGAGCGAGAGCGAGAGAGAGAGAGAGAGAGAGAGAGAGAGAGAGAGAGAGAGAGAGAGAGAGAGAGAGAGAGAGAGAGAGAGAGAGAGAGAGAGAGAGAGAGAGAGAGAGAGAGATAGAAGAGAGAGAGAAAGAGAGAAGAGAGAGAGAGAGAGAGAGAGAGAGAGAGAGAGAGAGAGAGAGAGAGAGAGAGAGAGAGAGAGAGAGAGAGAGAGAGAGAGAGAGAGAGAGAGAGAGAGAGAGAGAGAGAGAGAGAAGGAGGACGATGATACACAAAACAGTGTTATCTGGAACGTCTCGAAATTTATTTCCTTAAAACTCGCATGAAATGAACTTTTTCCCGACTTCCCCGGAGCGTCTTGAAGGTGTGACAACGCCTTATGTGCGTTGTGCGTCCTAAGAACAGCATCAGAAATAAAAGTTCAGGCAATGGAAGCGTGCGCAAGACTCGGGATATAGACACGAACGGCTATTGACACATTAGTACTATTTGCTGTACAACAAGACTTTTTTTTTCTAGTGTAGAAAACACAGAGTACCACCATAAATCTCGGAAGATAGAAATATTCTAATAACCAATAAGTTACAGTAAAACCGATGCCATAAATAAGCCCGCTGAACTGCTCTAATACATTTTTGCAATAACAGTTACACTTGAAGTAGCGTCTTATCGCCGCTGGGAATTTCCCTCTTACGGTACAAGCGCACAAGAATCAAAATACATCGGCCGCCCGAGACACATAAACAGAATGGCGACTGGATCTACTAAATGTGGACGGCAAGTGCAGAGAAGTGCGAGTTTTATGTGTCTAACCGACGCTGTTTCCCGCGCCCGGTTGTCGAAGGTTAGATGGAAGGAGCGGGAAATGGCGCTGTCGTCGCGGGTCTCGCTCAGGCACGCCGGTATTTCGTCTGCGGCAGCGGGCGATAGTGTCGACTTAACTCTGATATAAAAATAAAGACTCGAGGCTTTTGCTTTGTGGAACTGCTTGCTCTGGCCTATGAATTCTAGCCTCTATTCTACCTCATGAATATATTTTGGGAGTTTCGTGGACATGACCCCCCCCGGAAATTAATAGTTTGTAAGAGATAGGTTTCTTTAAAATTAAATGGCTGAGTCATTCTCATTCATCGCTACTTAAATCAAACCAGCTAGTTTTATTTCAGCTACGAAACATCAAAACTCACCCACAATAAGCTTTACAGACTCAACAACAGCAATTAAGTATTCAAATTCCTAACACCCTTATTTTGTCTGCAGAAGAAATCCATAGCCATAACTACTACTATATTTAGAGTAAAGCCTCCCCAGTGTGGGTGCAGCTGGAAGCCACCAGGCAAGACACGAGTCGCAGGCGAAGACCTCGGCCGCCTGACTGACTGACCCCTAACCCGTGTTTCCCTCCAGACTGTTCTCCGTGAAGTGCGCGGGTTGCGGGGACCGCCTCCTGCCGCACGAGCTGGTCATGCGCGCTCAGTCCCTCGTCTTCCACCTCCACTGCTTCGCCTGCGTGGTCTGTTGCCAGGTCCTGCAGAAGGGGGACCAGTATGTCCTGCGGGGGCACCAGCTCTTCTGCAGGGCCGACTACGAGAAGGAGATGTTCCTGCTCCAGCAACACGGGCCGCAGAGTGAGTGGCTGAGTTAGTATTACCTTGTAGTTTTGTTCATAATGTTTTGATTGCAGTGCGGAAGGGGTGTCTATGCCGAATCGTAAGATTGGGAAGAAAGGAAGAGAATTCTATGGATCTTTAAGGCAAGGCAATATTTAATATTGCCTTTGCCAAATTTCAGACAGGATCACACAGTCACTCTTGACAATAAAACATCCTATATTGATTCAAAATATACTTTAATTAAAGGTCATAAGATCTTCACATATCCAATCCAGTATCAGCCAAAGGCCCCCACATAACAGTTACAAGGTTACACAAACAGCATACCCATTTACAAGTCGTACAGGAAAACAGGGTGTTATTTATTATCATAGTCAAAGGAGTATACAAAAAAGCAAGGAAAATATTGTTATAGCGGATCAGATTTTCCGACTTTTTTCTCACACGACTAAATGGTAGCAGTTTCCAGCTGCTGTGTTGTTTAGCAGATAAAGCTTATCAGCAGTTGTCTTGCTTAGTTGGCAACACAAACAAATTCTATCTTACTCCATTTCTTTTGATGGCAGCTAACTGTCTTCTTCCTGTCTGTGTGTTTTTCTCTAGCTGCGCTATTTTTCGTACTTACTTGTCAGAGAATATAATACAAAAAGCACTGTCTTCTATAACACCACCGACATCTCGACACTGATAACTCAATTTGATGCTCACAGTCAAGTCATTATAGCCGAATTAGATATATAAACAAGCACCAAAGAAAATAAAAACTTACACAAATATAATCATAGGAATCTCTTCCATCACGATGAGTGCATAGATGACTGGAGGTAAAGTGGAAAAAAGGGACAAAAAAAAAAAAAAAAGCTAGCTAGCAATTAATAGAACAGTAGTTAGGGGAAAAAGAAATAATGACAATAACTAGCTAGTAGTCAATAAAACAGTAGTTAGTTAGGGAAATGAAATATCGAAGATCAAGACCAAGGGGTTAAAAAAAAGGGACAAAAATAGCTAGTCTGTAAAATAATAGCCAAAAGAATGCAATATGTGAGGCAAATACCTCCCCCTGACATGAATCCATGCGTGCGTCGTCAGAGCCTACAGCATGTTTGCGTTACCTCATGACAGGTCCTTTGGGAGACGATTTCATAGTGGACGACGGGTCTCGGCCGCGCGATGGCAGGCGCGGACCCAAACGGCCTCGGACCATTCTCACGTCGGCACAGCGGAAGCAGTTCATGGCCTCCTTCAGCGTGTCCCCGAAGCCCTGCCGGAAGGTAAGACTGACAGCCATCTCTTGGACTTTGGTTACCCGTCTCTGCACAGAATGTCTCACTTGCGAAGATTTTGTGATATCCAGGGCTTCTCTCTGCCTCTCTCTCTCTCTCTCTCTCTCTCTCTCTCTCTCTCTCTCTCTCTCTCTCTCTCTCTCTCTCTCTCTCTCTCTCTCTCTCTCTCTCTCGCTCGGTCGCTCTCTCTTGTGAGTCATTTTCTCCATTTCGCTTTCTCTCTTTTCTGTTGATCCTTCCACTTCCTTTTAATATCTTGCTCTCCGCCCCCTCTCTCGGTCCTCATCTCTCTCCTTCTCTTACCCCCCCCTCTCTCTCTCTCTCTCTCTCTCTCTCTCTCTCCCTCTCTCTTTCTCTCTCTCTCTCTCTCTCTCTCTCTCTCTCTCTCTCTCTCTCTTGCGAAAGCATGTGGACCGCTGCTGTTACGGCGGAGCA
>NW_028234421.1:33192326-33197326 GCF_977035675.1 Penaeus japonicus
CGCTCTCTACCTTTCCCCTCTTCAGGCATCGCTTCATCCCTCGCCTCTCATATTCCCTTCCCCTTCACTTTGTAGTTCGTCTCTCTCCTGCCTCATCTCCTCTCCTTCATTCGCATCTATCCTTCCTGTTACTATCATCATCATCATCATCTCTCTCTCTCTCTCTCTCTCTCTCTCTCTCTCTCTCTCTCTCTCTCTCTCTCTCTCTCTCTCTCTCTCTCTCTCTCTCTCTCTCTCTCTCTCTCTCTCTCTCTCTCGCTCTCTCTCAATCCCTTTCTCTCTCTCCCTCCACTTCTGACCCCTCGCAAGCAGCAGCACTCGTATAACATTCCTTCTCTCTTTCCCTCCCCACGTTAGTCCTCCGCCCTCCCATCAGTCTTCCTCTCCCTCTTTCCTTCCTCTTCCCCTTTCCCCTTTCTCTCTACCTTCCCTCCACGTCCGAGGTAGATGAAGCCCTCTACCGGCAGTCGTATTCACCCTCCATGTTGACACACCCAGCCGGCCATTTTGTGCGCAAGGAGGCGGAAACTGGACTGGCGGGAGCGCCCTCGTCACGTCTACATCCGGGAACCTTTTTCCAAGTCACGTTCGGATGTCGGCGCCTAAGAGAATTTTCGTGTTCGTCGGCCGGCGTGTCCGTTCGTAAAAATTCGACAATCGTATTTCATCCTCTGCTTCTTTATCGCTCTCTCGCTCTCTCTCTCTCCCTCTCTTTCGGTCTCTCTCTCTCTTTCGGTCTCTCTCCCTCTCTCTCTCTCCCTCTCTTTCGGTCTCTCTCCCTCCCTCCCCCTCTCTCCCCTCCCTCCCCCTCTCTCTCTCACTCTCTCTCACTCTTATTCATTGTATATGTATGCACTCACGTCAATGCTTCGCTTTGGAGAAAATAGGAGAATAATGATAAGACGGGAAATCAAGAAGAAGAAGAAGAAAAAAAATATGACGTAAAAGAAAATTCCCTGGCCGGGATGTATCGGACAGAGTGTTTTATAATTCGCTGGGGATTTTTCCCTCGGGCGAGTGTGGGCGAGAAAGTTTCTAGTCAGCAGGGCGAAGTCAGGAAGTCTTGCAGGAGAGAGAGAGAGAGAGAGGGAGAGGGCGAGATAGGGAGGGAGAAGGAGAGGGGAAGGGAGAGGGAGAGGGAGAGGAAGAGGAAGAGGAAGAGGAAGAGAAAGAGAGAGAGAAAAAGAGAGAAAGAGAAAAAGAGAGAAAGAGGGAGGGAGGGAGGGAGGGAGGGAGGGAGGGAGGGAGGGAGGAGAGAGAGAGAGAGAGAGAGAGAGAGAGAGAGAGAGAGAGAGAGAGACAGAGAGACAAAGAGAGAGAGAGAGAGAGAAAAGACAAAGGCAGAGAGGCCTGAGATAGAACTAGGACGAGAAAGAGAAGGACGAGGAGGAGGTAGAGAGGCAAGGGGGGTAAAAGCTAAGAGTAAGAGGAGGAGGAGGAGGAGGAGGAGGAGGAGGAGGCAGAGGCAGAGGAGGCAGCGGGAGTCTTCAGGAGGCCACTATCGATCCCTCGGGCGAGTCTTCAGGCCAGGGGCCGGAGTGCTGTTTCCTCGGAGATGGAACCACTTCTTTCGTCCACTCTTTTCCTTTCTTTCTTTCTCTTCTTCTTCTTCTTCTTCTTTTTTTTAGGGGAGGGGAGGGGAGGGAGGGCAGGGGAGGGCTTCTATTTTTATCGCTCTCTCGTGATGGGTCTCTCGCATTTAATCGTTCTTTTTTTTTGAATTTCCTGGAATGAGGAAGGTCTTGGAAAAGTGGCCTTGGGTTTTGTTGTCCGTGACAGTACAGATGCAGCGGTGGAGAGTTACAGACGGAAGAGGAGGCAGGGAAGAGGAGGCAGGGGGGGAGGGGGGGAGGGGGGAGGGGAAGAGGAGGCAGGGGGGGAGGGGAAGAGGAGGCAGGGGGGAGGGGAAGAGGAGGAAGGGGGGAGGGGAAGAGGAGGCAGGGGGGAGGGGAAGAGGAGGCAGGGGGGAGGGGAAGAGGAGGAAGGGGGGGAGGGGGGAGGGGAAGAGGAGGAAGGGGGGAGGGGAAGAGGAGGGGGGGAGGGGGAGAGGAGAGGGGAGGGGAAGAGGAGAGGAAGGGGGGGAGGGGGAGGAGAGAGGAGGAAGGGAAGAGGAGGAGTAGAAGGAGAGAGAGAGAGCAGAGTAGAAGAGAGATGAGGGAGAGGGAAGAGGAAGGAGAGCGAGAGAGAGAGAGAGAGAGAGAGAGAGAGAGAGAGAGAGAGAGAGAGAGAGAGAGTGGTAGATGGGAGAGAATTACAAACGAAAGAGTAAAGAACAGAGGGAACGGGGAGATAAGGATAAAAGGAGGAAGAAGGAGATAAAAGCAAAATAACAAAACGTAGAAAAACAAAAAATGAGGAAAAGCAGTAGTAGAGAAAAGAGAGGTTAGAAAAGAAAGCAGGGAGATGGATGTGGGATGTCTTTAGAAGATGGAAGGATAGGTGAAGGAGGGAGGAGATAAACAGTTATAAAAATAAGAGAAAAAATAAAACACTCGACAAAAAAAAAAAAAAAAAAAAAAAAAAAAATCGGAAGAATCGCGTCATGATACACAAACTTAGCTTGACGCCCTCCCGCCCTTTTTCTCTCTCTCTCTTACGCTTAAATGTTTCACTGTAACGTGCTCTCTTTATCCCTTCATTCATCGACTTATTTACCCATTTATTCACACCTGTTCATGTAGCTTTCCATACGGTTTTATTCATCAGCATATCTTGCCATTCATTTTTACCTGCTACTGTGGGATTCCATACACCATTATTCATCTACATGTTCACCTATTCATTTTCACCTCCTCATGCAGCGTCTCATACACTTTAATTCATCAGCATATTCACCTATTCATTTTCCCCTGTTCATGCAGCGTCTCATACACTTTAATTCATCAGCATATTCACCTATTCATTTTCACCTGCGTATGTAGCGTCCCATACCCTTTTATTCATCATCATATTTACCCATTCATTCACCACTGTTCATCAAAATATGAACCTATTCCTTTCCACCTGCTCGTGTATCATCCCATACACCCATTCGTGTATACTTTCATGCTTAGCCCTGCTCGCCACCTCACGTTCCAACACAAACAGGAACAACCGCGGCAGGTCCCCCACCGTGCTTTATGAGGCCGTCGAGACTCGCTTGCCCTCTGCTGCTGGCTCCTGCTGCCTCCTGCTGCCTCCTGCTGGCTTCTCTCTGCTTTACTTTCCCCTGTTTTCCACTGCCTTGTGGTCGTCCTTGGTTCCTATCCCTTTTATCGAATTCTCTTCTGCGATTCTCCGTCATTTGACTCACTCATTCGAGCGTACGTAAAACACATACACACACACACACACACGCACACGGACACAGACACACACACACACACACACACACACACACACACACACACACACACACACACACACACACACACACACACACACACACACACACACACACACACACACACACACACACACACACACACGCACACACACACCAGCAACCGAAGCAGCTCTGCCGTGACACTAAATTTCCCCAAGAGAGCAGTATGGTTGTCGTCCTGAACGCTGCTGACTGAGTCTATCGGAATCAAAATTTTGCTCTAGTCATTCCCCAGTACGAATTATTACAGTATTTGTTAAACGAAGAAAGAAAAAGAGAAGTAGGAAAAAAGAAAAGAAGAAGAGGAAAAAGCAAACAGGAAAATAAGTGTGAATGTCTGTAGATAAAGAGAACCTAAAGATTGTACATACATTAAATCTTTCATTGTGATATTTCCTAAACACATGAGACAGACGAGGTTCCGATACAAAATGAAAAAAAAAGATGAAAAAAAAGTCAGATAATCAGTGTGACGTTTCTGAAGTGACGTGTGAGTGAGTGTTGAAAAGACGTAGGAAGTGTAGCTGGCGAGGACAAGGCGTCGCTACACCACCAGCTGTGAAACGTCGTTACACCAGCTGTGATGGAAAAGATAAGGTGTATATCAGCGTACAAATTACTATGGTGGGTGCGTATCGAACGAGTGACTTTCATTAATTAACAGTGATTTGAGAGAAAGCAAAATTGTTCCTTGCATTTGCCTATGAGAGGAGGAATCCCGCCTGAACAGTTTAAAGGCATCTAAAGGACTCCAGCAGTAAGAGGAAAAGCGTTCGAGAGAGAAAAAAAAAAAAAAAAAAAAGATAGGCTGCTGGGCGTTGAAAAGAATTAACCAAATGTTCCTAGTCAACTATGAGCTTTGAAAACTACAAATGTGTGTTTCAATGTAGGTTAATGTTAGGACTGGTTTGTTTCATGTATTGGTGATGACCACAACGTTATCATAAATTGGGACGAGATTGTATTTCCCCCCCCCCTCCCCCCCTTGTGTACATAAATGTTCAAATTTCTTCTATCAACTTGCATATACCAAAGATACAGGAGTTTTAAAAGTCTTTATGCTCGCTCTAGACTTCCCGATGGTGCACGGGCGCGGAGGCTGGCCAATCAGGACCATTCAGATTCGTATGACGTCACAGCGTCGGCCCTTCTGATTGGCCAGTCTCTTGACAGGTGTATGACTAACCTGGTAATTTTTGATCAGTGTCATATTCCTCTTCCTCTTCACTCTATCATTCATTTCATCATACGTAATCATTCATTTTCTTCACAATAAATATTCACTTGTTATTTTCAAACACGCTTTTTATTATACATTGAAATAATATTTTATATATTCATCAGTCACAACTATAAGGAAAAAAATGTCAACAAAAAGTTATATAAATTATTTTCAAACCTGCTATTGCAAACATTTAGGTAGCTTAGTTATTGCGTTCAATGTGACCCTAAATGCAATATCAAATTTCTGTTAATTTCGCTGGCTTTGAACTCGGAAAAAATATAATTATACGGAGTGAGGTATATATATTTCATTTGATTTTTCCAATTGAAATTTTGACCTTTTATTTCATCGTCTATATATTTATAGATAAGATCATTGTGAATTATTAATGTTCTATTTTCTAAATATTGG
>NW_028234421.1:33227326-33229826 GCF_977035675.1 Penaeus japonicus
AGAGAGAGAGAGAGAGAGAGAGAGAGAGAAAGTGAGAGAGAGAGAGAGAGAGAAAGAAAGAGAGAGAGAGAGAGATAGAAAGAGAGACACAGAGAAAGTGACAGAGAGACACAGAGAAAGAGAGAGAGAGACATAAAGAAATAGAGAAAGAGACACACACACACAGAAAGATATAGAGATACACAGACAGACAGAAAATGAAAAAAAAAAACAGCAAGAGAGGAAACAATAGTGAAAAAAATACAAAAAAAAAGAAAGAAAAAGAAACTGAACTGTTTAAGAGACGCACATAAAACATCACCCACGTAATTCGATTTGCAATTGAAGACAACACATCGCTTCTATCACACAAGGGAGAATGCAAATAAAACTCCCACCATTGATTCGAAATCGACAATCAAGGAAACTGAATGAATAGATCTTTTTTTTTTCTTTTTTTTTTCTATTTTACAAAAGAATAATGAGAATGGAGCTCCTTAACATATCAAAGAACGTGCGAGAGAATTAATGATGTGAATGTTTCCGAATAAGGTTCTTAAATACAGAAAAAGAAGAGAGTTTTTTTCCACCTGTCATTTGGTGATCAAAATGGTTCTTTATAAAATAAAAAGATAAAAAAATGTTTGGGCATATTAGTCAGTGACTATCAGCATCATCTTGAGTATCATTATTATCATTAGCATTGGTATTATCACTATCATTGGTAATATCATAATTATTATTATCATTATCATTATTGTTACTGTTATTATCATTATCATCTTCATTATTATTACTGTTATCATCATTGATATTATCGTCATTATTATTATCATTGATACTATCATTATTATAATTATCATTATCATCATTAGTATTACTACTATTATTATTATCATTGTTATTATAGTTATTATTCTCATTTTCATCATTACCATTATTATCATCTTCATTATCATTATTATTCCTATCATCGTTATCATCATCATTATTATCATTATCCTTGTCCTCATTATTATTATCATTGTTATTTTTATCATTATTGTTATTGTTATTGCCATTATCATTATCATCATCATCATCATTATCCTTATCATTATTTTCAATGTCATTATCATCATTATCGATATTGTTAATATTGTTATCAAAGCTATTAGTAATTATCATCCTCATGGTTATTTTTATCATTATAATCCTAATCATTAACATCATTATAATTTTCTGGATTGTCATTATTGTTATCATTATGATTATCCTTATTGAAATTAACAATCTTCATCATTAATATCACTATCCTTATTATCAACACTATTACTATATTTGTTATCATCATTATTGATACTATCATTATCATTCCTATCATCATATTTTTTGTCATTATCATAAGCACCTATGATTATCATCATTACCCTTATTACCATTGTCATTATTATCACTGTTAGTTTCAATATCATTATCATTATCATCATTATTATTACTATATTAAAATTTTATCTTATCACCATCGCTATTATTATCATTATTATTAATACAGCTAAAAATTTATCTTATCACCATCGCTATTATTATCATTATTATTATTATCATTATTGTTATCATTATCATTATCATTATTATCGTTATCATGATCTTCATTATCTTTATCATCATCATTATCACTATCAATATTTCTACTATCATTATCATCATTATTATAATAAACATTATCACAATCATTATTATTATGAGTATCATTGTTCTCATCTTATTGATTATCATGATTATCGTTAACATCATCTTAATTTTCCTTGTTATAAATTTATTACCATTGTAATTAGTACTATCATGTCATTAGTGTTATCAGTATTATTATTGATGCTAGTATCATTATCATCTTCACTGATTCATTATCATTTCTATCTTCATCGGCATTATCATTGTCATCATTATCATTACAGTTATTATCATCATTATCATTATTGTTATTTCTAGTACGATTATTACTACTTTCATTTACTAACATCATTTTTATTGTTATTATAATCATTGTTATAATTATCATCATTATTATAAGCGTTATTACTGTCATTACTGTTGTTAATATACTTATTGCCCTTTTCATTATCATTCTCATCATTCTCATCATTTTCATCACTGTTATCATAAACATTATCTTGATCATCATTTTCGTTATTATCATTAATATTACTGTCATTATTACTATACTACTATATTGATACTGGTATCATTAGTTTTATTACCATTGTTATCCTTGTTTACATCATAATTATGATTATCATTATCAATATTATAATCATCATCATTATCACTATAAGGATAATAGCAATTATAATCATGATGATGATAATGATCATGCAAATAATGATAATGATAATACTAATACTAATAAATATGATGTTTCTTACCGTTATCATTATTGTTATTGTTATCATTACCATCATTATTGTTATTGTTATCATTACCATCATTATTGTTATTGTTATCATTACCATCATTATTGTTATTGTTATCATTACCATCA
>NW_028234421.1:33264826-33272326 GCF_977035675.1 Penaeus japonicus
TAACGGACTTGTTATTGTATAATTATTTTGATGGTTATGTAAGGATGCCCACATGTCAGATATTTCAATTAGTTAGCTTTTTCAATATATAATTCGAGTCATTTTAGTCCAGTGCGCAACTCACCACTCGTATTTCCAATACCCACAATTCCCACAACCACGTAAAAAGCAAGCACCAGTTTCCCACAGGGGATTCTGCTGCCTACCATCGACCCAACAGCACCGCTCTGGACTTTGCTTGTTTCGAAAAAGCCGGTCGTTATATTTACCAAAATCGCTGTGAATCGACCCACCTCGACCTCCGATCGCCTAAAGATAAGTATAGGTGATAACTTTCTAGGTGTAAGAAACCTTTAGGATACTAGGCTTTATTATATGAATTATATTTTAATTGTGGGCAGTTTTTATGTTTCGCTTCCTTTTTGATTTTAATAAAGTTCTGGTTTTTTAAGCTTAGTTAGTTTCTTTTATTGCCTTAAGGATATCCATCCTATCCACCACCTGCTATAATTAAATCTTAATAAGATATACAAATTGCCTCAGTGTTAACAACGGGTAATGAGTGATGCTCGCGCCAGCGCTACCACAGATGAGCTCATAAGACCATAGCACTGTCTTCCATAACTGCTTACAAGCTGTTTGTAAGACGCTACAGCATAATTTGGTGGCTAGCTTGGGGATTCATAAGAGCGGTTTTTGCATGTCTTATATAGAATTCACAGTAACCAGAGCGGTGTACGTTTTTGTGATGATTTCATTTTGCACTTAAGTGTTTGCCTTTTAAGCAGGCTTATTACAGATCCCGATGATGCTTACTTAATGTTACGGAATTTAAATATTTGATACCGTAACTATATTGCTTATTTGCTTTTGATTTGCTTACGGATTACTTAGGGTATATTAGTGCGGTATTATTTTTGTGATATTTTAATGATACTTATATATGTCTGTTTTATTTTGATGGTAATTATTTATGTAACTGTATTATGTGGATGATGATTATGCATGTATTTGGTGATGCTTTTGCATGATCGTTTATCGCAGGGGATAGACGATGATTGTTGATTGCTTATCTGCGTTGCTGCTTTGACATGTCAATTTAAATACGGTGTCTCAGTGATTACTAATTCGGTGAAATAGAGTTGCTAAGGGACTCTTGTGCTCTAAATTAGTTCCAGTCGGCTTGTTCAACTTCTTTAATTTTGCTAAGCAAGTGTGGTCGACTCATTGTTTCTTGCGTTTGTTGTACGTGTGTCGTAAAGCCTGCAATGCCTCCCAAGACGAGTTCTCGCAAGGGGCATGGTGATGAAGCCGAAGACATTCCCGATACGCCCGAATCGCCGTTGCCCGTGGTGTTGGAGCGACTCGTGGCGCAGCTCACGGAGATGCGCATGGAATTGCAGCAGCAAGGTGAGCGCAGTACCAAGCTAGAAGCCGAATTGCGTACGATGCGTGAGGAAAGGGACGCCGAGCGTCGTGAACGAGAAAGACGGGGAGCCGAACTGCGGGATAACGAGCGACGAGAGAGAGATCGTCGATCGCAGCAGCTGAGGGAGCAGGAGCACCGAGAGAATTATCGGGAGGAGGAACACCGCAATGCTGAGCAGAGGGAATTTCAACGCCAGAATGCTGGTAGCCGTTGCTCTAACCATCGCGCTTTTAACGAGTCAGACGGTGCACACAGGGATGCTGACGTACGTAGCATAGACTCGACAGTCATCAATTGCAACGGTAATAACCATCGTGCCATACCACCTTCGCCACCTCGGGGTATGTTTTTACGAGAACCATCTGACCCGACTCCTGTACATCCTGTTGTCATCGCCGATCGTCCCGAGCCGATCTCGGTATTTTCTGCAAAAACACCTGCATCTCTTCCTCTGCAGCGGAATAATGAAGTAAACACCTGGCTGCGGCAGATCGAGTTGTTGGCGCGACCTAACACAGACGCAGGCCGCATCACAGCTGCACGCACTCGATGCTCCGGTGATGCCGAACTTATAATCAACTCTGAAATATTTGATGGAATCGCGTCTTGGCTAGATTTTAAGGCTACAATCAAACGTAAGTTTGGGGGTACTGCTAGTGCTGCCGAGTTTCTTTCTTTGCTTTCCAAGAAGAGAATGAGAGATCATCAGTCACCCCAGGATCTTTACCAGGAGATTCAGGGGGCAGTTCTTGCAGGTGCACGTGATTATGCACGTTCTCTAGGACCGACAGAAGAACTTATCCGTGGCACATTTCTGCAAGGTCTTCCATCATGGCTGCAAGAAGCAGTTTCCGTCCGAGACCAAGATTACGTGGAGGATTTAGTGGCTGCCGCTCAACGATGCTGGACTGCTCGTCAACATGCACGACCCCCTAGGCCATCACAGCGGATTGTTGCATATTCTTCTGACCACAACCAAGACCGTCATTATCGAGACGAGTTGGCGCTCCATGTTGCTGCTTCCGGTCGAAGGGATGAACCCTATTGTGCGTACCATAGACGTTCAGGACACCTCACACGAGATTGCAAGGGGAAACCGCAAGGTAGTGAATGTTGGTCTTGCAAAGGGAGAGGGCATGTCAGAAGAAATTGTCCCTTTCGTAACAACGAACGAAGCAGCCGAAGCCCAGAGCGAAACAAAGAATGCAACAAAGATCCAGGTGACACCAGTCGAGGGCAGTGGACGAGGACGACCGATGGTGCAGATCAACATTAATGGTGCAAAAACTTGGTGTTTGCTTGACACCGGGAGCGAGGCTACTTTGATTAAGTCTCGTACACAGGCGAAAATTCACCTGAAGCACCACCATGAAACACGACGTAAACTTTCAGGAGTCACTGGTACAGATCTTCGCGTCACAGCAGAGCACGATGTCCGGTTTGAACTCTCTGCAGACAGATCTTTTTCTCATCGTGTTTGTATAGTCGAAAATATAAATTTTCCTGGTGATGTTCTCATAGGCATGGATTTGTTGCGTAGGCTTAACTTTAAATTAGTTGCCAGTCATTATCCTCGCAAGGCTTACCTGGCACTTAATGGAATTCGCTTCCCTGTTACATTCTCTGACCACCAGGGATTGCAGATACGTGTCATCAAGGACCACGCTCCATCTCAGGTTTCAGTCACTGCTATAAAAGAATTTCGATCTTCAGCTGATCATGTGATAAAAGCTCATGCTCCTCGCACCATGAACATCCCTCCACACTCTGGAGTTTTCGTATCTATGAAAGTACCCTCGTCACTCGAGAAAGCGAAAAACGTATTGATTGTCTCTGCTACAGATGTCGTCACCATTCCTCGATCTCTTGTCTCACCTCAAGATGGATTACTTTCAGTATGGGCGGTTAATTTCGGACCGCATCGTCTACGTTTGCGTTGCGGAACTTTGCTTGCAACACTTCATGATGTTATTGAAGACGACGATCGTCAACATGCAGTTACAGATGTTGCAACAATGGAAAGTTCGTGTGAACTTCATCCTCCTAACCCTTCTAATGTTCCAGAAAATATTGTAGGTTCTGTTGATACTTCCGAAAGCTTTACTGCTGCTGAGGAGTTTGCTGAATTTACGGAATCTAATAACATGCTTGATTCAGAGATTGAAGAGAATCAAACCTTCGAGTTTGACGATGATTTTGATCATTTTTATGGTGAGATGGATTTTGGGTATCGGCCTGACGAGTTCCATATTTTCGATGAACTGACTTTTGATGACCTTCCTGAAGGCCCGTCAGGTGTATCAGCTGTTCGTGAGAAATCATCGGTGTCTGAAGATGCATCTATCGCCACATCGACACTCACCAACCTGCCAACACCTGTAAAAGAGAATGAAGAGGTCTTGCCACCGCTAGGTCACCTGAATGATGATGACCAATCACGTGTTTATGAGTTGCTAAATACGTTTCCAAAGCTCTTTAGTCAAGATACAATGGAAGTGGGCACAGTGCCAAACGTAACACATCGGATACCTACAGGAGATGCAGCACCTACAGTGGCTCGCCAATGGAGACTTCCATATACCAGTCGCCAGATCATTAGGGATCAGTGTAATTCAATGGCTTCTGCAGGTGTCATAGAGCCTTCCACCAGTCCTTGGCTCTCACCTGTAGTACTCGTTCGAAAACCTAATGGGTCTGTGAGATTCTGTGTGGACTTTCGAACAATTAATGCGCTTACCACCGCAGACTCCTATCCACTTCCACCGATTCAGCAAATGCTCGATGATCTGAGTGATTCAAAAATCTTCACTTCATTAGATGCACGAAGTGCATATTGGGCGATACCTGTCGAGGAGGCTGATCGCCCCAAGACAGCTTTTAGCGACGGTGCCCGTGTCTGGCAATTTCGAAGGATGCCTTATGGATTGCGCACTGCTCCTCAGACGTTTCAAAGAACGATCAACATGGTGCTATCGTCAGTGCTTGGTCGACATACTGCTGCCTATCTCGATGACATTGTGGTGTTTAGCAACAACATGGATGAACACCTGACTCATCTACAGGAAACTTTGGAGTTGGTACATGATGCTGGACTTCGACTTAATCCTTCCAAGTGTCAGATTGCAGTTCGGGAATTTAAATTTTTGGGTTTTATTTGTTCACAGAAGGGCATTGCACCCGACCCTGAAAAAGTTCGAGCAATTAGCCAAATGTCTAAACCGAGAGATGCTAAGGGAGTCAGGCGATTTTTAGGAGCTGCCGGATTTTTTCGACGTCACATTCAGAACTTTGCAAAGATTGCTGCACCGCTCACTAGCCTGACCCGGAAGAATGTCAAGTTTTCTTGGTCTGACCAATGTCAAAAAGCTTTTGAAGAATTAAAGTCCGCCCTTGTGTCTGCACCTGTTCTACGTAACCCTGATTACAACCGTCCTTTCGAAATTCATGTTGATGCTTCTAAGGTCGCTATTGGTGCATGTCTCATGCAGAGAGATTGTGAAGGTGTTCCACATTCTATAGCCTATTTCAGTAGGAAAATGAGAGGCGCTGAAGTTCGCTACAGTGCAACAGATAGCGAAGCATTGGCAGTGGTTGAGTCAGTCAGGGCTTTTGATCCATATGTATATGGGAAGAAGTTTATTATATATACGGATCACAAGCCACTCACGTATGTATTTTCAAGGAAAACGAAGAGTAGACAGATGTCCAGATGGAGTGTTGATCTGCAGCACTATGACTATGAAATAAAATATCGTCAAGGGGCAGTTCACCACGTCCCTGATATGGTTTCAAGGGCAGCCATTGCAACTGTTGCAGCTGCCAGTCAACTCGAATCTAAAGATCCAGAGGTTCTTCGTACAGAGCAAGAAAAAGACCCTGTATGGGCTGAGGTCATTAAATATTTAGAGGAAGGATCATTGCCAACAGTAAAGTTGCCAGCTTCCATTTCGGAGTTTGAATTAGCTAACGGTGTACTTTATCACCTGAGGGAGATGCCAGACCGTATTCTTCGCCGTGTTGTTGTGCCCCAGCATCTGAGAAGATCTGCCATGCGACTCGCCCATGCATCACCCCTTTCTGCTCACCCTGGAGTTTTCAGGACTTTTAATAAAGCTAAACAGTTATTCTTCTTCCAGAATATGCTTGCTTATGCTAAGAAGTATGTCAAGGAATGTGAAGAATGTCAACACAGAAAGGGTCATGCTTCTAAGAATGCACCACTTGCATCTGCTCCAGTCGTATCCAGACCTCTTGAACGAGTTTCAGCAGACCTTATCACTTTACCTACGACACCAGCAGGAAATACGTATGTGCTTGTTCTTGTTGATCATTTATCTCGTTTTGTAGAATTAGTCCCATTGCCGAACAAAAGGGCAAAGACCATCGCTCAAGCAATCATTGATAATTTCGTAACTGTTTATGGGCCGCCACTTGAACTGCAAACTGATGGAGGTGCTGAATTCAAAAATGATTTACTTGCAACTGTTTTAGAGGAACTTCATGTCACATTTAAGTTAACTGTGCCATACATGCCACAAAGTAATGGTATTGTTGAAAGAACAAACCGGGTAGTAAAAGATGCACTTGTTAGTTTGTGTGCTAGGGAACCTCATTACTGGGATGAAGTATTGCCTCAGGTGAGATTTGCTCTGAACACCTCAGTTCATCGTTCTATTATGGATCAGCCTATACATCTCTTCCTGGGTCATCAGGTTGACTTTCCAATCGGTCTCACGGAAAGGCCAGTCTATGACGAAACTGAACCATCTATTCTCAGAGAGCGATTGCAGCTTGCCTGGGATGCTGCACAGGAAGCTTCAAGTCGAGCCAGAGCTGTGTGGACGAAGGATTATAACAAACGTGTTAGAAGGAATGTTGCTTTCAAGGAAGGTTGTCTCGTCTTGACTAAAGTGTACAAACGGGCGAATGCATTGTCTCCTCGATGGTCTGGTCCAGCTAGAATAATTAAGAAGATTGGCCCAGTCGTATATCTCGTAAAAGATTTATATGGCGGAGAAAAGGAGAAGAAAGTGCATGTTAATTATCTTAAGCCATACTTTCAGACATCAGAGTTGCAGCTCCCTCATCGAGCTGTTGATGATGAGGATGCTGACCCAGATGAACCACTTCCAATTCCTTTTGGTGTTGCTTTACTAGCTGCATGTGCAACAGAGGATGTACAGTGCTAAGAACTTCCAGACTTGTGTTACTAAGATATCGGAAGATTCTACCAATATTGATATTGAAATGTACATACCACTTTTATCATTGTATTTTATCAGCGTATTTTATTCTTGCCTTTTCTATGCTTCAGCATTTACCATGCCCGAATTCCATGCTGAATTGATATGTATTACTAGATGAAAGTCCTTTTATGGTAAATGTTTTATGGTGAATGTGTCTTCCAGGTCGTCTGTTCCAGTTATAATGTAATTCATGTAAAGTTGCACTGTATCCCCCGGCCCTACCTTCTGGTTTCTACCATATCCTAGAAATTCTATCGCTTGTACTTTTCGCAGGTCCTGTTCGTGTGTGAGTGAGCAATACCGACTACGTGGACATTGGTAACCTGTGGATGTCCTCCGCTGCCTTGTGACGTTCCCGCTTGACGCCTGTGGTCCCCGCCAGAACATCGGACGCGCAACCAACGATGGGCTGCGGACCACGAGAGGAGGGAATTGCACCTGAAGCCGTGGCCTGGAGCAATCACACGTAGGCAGCTTCGGACTCCTGACCCCGCGGGTGGTTGTAGTGACCTGGATTGTAACCTCCGAGTCAGATGACGATCCTCCGAGCGGCATCCGAACGAGATGGGCCCTGCTCTCGTTTGGCGCCACCGAGATGCATTAGTGACGTGATTAGTGACGTGTCACAAGAACCGCAATCGTAATTTAACGGACTTGTTATTGTATAATTATTTTGATGGTTATGTAAGGATGCCCACATGTCAGATATTTCAATTAGTTAGCTTTTTCAATATATAATTCGAGTCATTTTAGTCCAGTGCGCAACTCACCACTCGTATTTCCAATACCCACAATTCCCACAACCACGTAAAAAGCAAGCACCAG
>NW_028234421.1:33302326-33307326 GCF_977035675.1 Penaeus japonicus
CTCTGGATGCAAGGACAAACAAAAAGCGGGTTCTTCATAATGGGCGCGGGGAAGAGGGATAAAAGGAATCATTGGGGCGTGCTCAAACAGAACCCCTCATAACCCTGTAGCCGCGGGCGCAACACGCGGCTCTCTTGTTTACACTCGCAGTTGCCTTACGTCGCTACTGGATGCATCTCGCGCGGAATTATTGTGTTTTTTCTTGACGTCTGCGAGACTTCTATTCTACAACTACAGGAACGTTCTAATGTTTCTAAGCCTGTAGTCATTCCTGTAATTCTCATCAAGGAAAATACCTTGATTATTTGATAGATCTAAAGTATATAATGCCCAAAAAAATCAAGGTGATACCGCTTTGATAAATACAATTCACAGTCGACATTTCAAGTCTATATATGGCGCTATCATTACAATACAAAAACAATATAGGAGTAGAGAACCATACATAAAACTCTGCTTTCCTTCCAAATGGCAACTTTTTGTAGGCCCGTCTCCCCCTCAATGAATTGCCGTGGGCAGTTGGTTTCCTGAAACAAATACTTCGTGCCAGGCCATTTTACCACACAACGACCGCCTGTGGTTTAGGGTCTCGCCCAATTGGCCATAAAATAGCAGCGGAGAGTTCGAGGTACAAATCTGTCAATGAAAAACAATAGCATTTGTAAAAGGGACGTGTAATTAGCCCGTGTTGTCAGACTGGCTAATCTGGGTACATGATCCATGCGCATTTGTAGATTTTTTATTATGGATTACATTGTATATAATTGTGAATGGAGCATCCTCTCTGCATATATGTAGACTATATCGCGCGCACATGCATATATCATACACATGAGACCACAAATGTGCACATACAACACCATATACGCATAGTGACACCACACAACACACCCAACACACACATTAACACACACACACACACACACACAACAAAACAGGTTTATATATGTATATATTATATATATATCTTTATATAATATATATCGCTCGCATTATTGTTATATCAGATATAATATATACCGCTGTATATATATAAAAGAGAGAGAAAGAGAGAGAAAGAAGGAAGAGAGAGAGAGGAGCTGAGAGAGGGAGAGGAAGAGGGCATGAGGAGAGAGGGAGAGAGAAGATTAGAGTTCAAGATAAGTAGGATAGATAGGAATAGATAGACAAATAGATATGATAGATAGTGGATTATAGATAGGAAGGACACACACATACACCAAACACACCACTCGCGCGCGCGCGCGCTCACACACACACACATACATAAGTACACAATACATACATATTGTATTGTGTAATTTAATAGATATATAAATATATATCTACTCAATTATATAGATAGATACTTACATACATACATATATATACATACATATATATATATTTATATATATATAATATATATATATATATATATTTATCCTATATATATATATATATACAATACATACATTAATCAACATAATATACATACATATATATTTATATATTATTTTTATATATATATTATATTTTGATATATATATGTACATATACATATATATTCACATACATACAATAATTTACATAAACACCACACCATTAATATACCAACAACTAACACTCTCACCCAATAATATATATTTTATATATAATATATATATATATATATATATATATAATATATATAGATGACACACACACACACACCAAAGTGAAGGAACTCACAGGGGGGGGGTGATGACCAGACACACACACACAGAGATAATAATATTATTAGATATAAATAGAATATATATATATATATATATAGAGAGGAGAGAGAGAGGAGAGAGAAGGGGAGGGGCCGGGAGATTGCGCCGAGAGAAGAGAGAGAGCGGAGAAGAGAGAGATATATAGATATATCTGCTCTAGACGCTCGATACATATATAACATACTTATTAAGTTACATAAATTGATCATTTTCATTATATATACCTATTTATATATAGTGATATGATGATTATATATTCTATATATTATATATATATATATATATATATTATATATCGCTCTTATATATATGATTTATCACACCACACACACACACACTGTTTATATATTATATATATATATTTATATATATATATATTATATATTATATATATATATATATATTATATAATATATATATATATATCATATCCCACAATTATATATCACAACAACGTATCTCACACACGTATAATATATATATATCATATTATATATATATATATATATATATATATATATATATATATATTAATATATAATATATAATACTATAATATCTATTATATATAAAGATATGTAATATACATATTTATATATATATATATATGTATATATATATATATATATATATATATATACACGTTTATATATATTATATATGTCATATATGTATATATATACACTTTGATATATATTATATATCGTATATATGTTCTTTATAATATTCAGACTTCCTTGTATATATATAATATATCTATGTCTCACTCGCTATATATTAACGAGCAGAGAGAGAGAGAGATTAGAGAGAGAGAGAGAGATTAGAGAGAGATGAAAGAGAGAGAGAGTGATGAGAGGAGAGAGAGAGAGAAATTTGTTAGATTTAGAAGAGATAGTATATAAGATGATATTGATTATATAGACTAGATAGAACCATATTATACATACATACTGCTTCTACATAAATCATACTACATACATACATGCATTACCTAATAAATACACTATATATATATATATATAATATATATATATATATATTTATTATATATATATATATGATTATATTATTATGATATTATATTTAATTATAAATTTATATATATAATATATTATAATTATTTATATAGTTATATATATATTATATATTATTAATAATATTATTATATAGATATATAATTATAATTATATATATATATATATATATATCATTCGAATATATATATAATATATATATATATAGATCATTATAGATATATATATATTTATATATATATATATAGATCATATATATATATATATATATAGATATATATATATTAGTTATCATATATATATATATATATGTATATATAGTTATATATACGTATTTATATATAAATATCAGTATATATACTATACATATACTATATATTCATATATATATATATGTGTATTCATATATATATATATATATAATATATATATATATATATATCATTTATATATATATTATATATATATATAGACTATATTTATATATATAATAGATATATATTATAATCTCGCGTACTATTACACAACATACACACACACACACACTACACACACACATTTTAAAGAGAGGAGCAGTTTCAGCCAGACAGGACAGTATCAACAAAGAAGACAGCGACGCACTCTGACAGAGGTCGGTAGAGAGACGGAGAGACAAGGAGAGACACCAAGGGAGTCCGAAAGGGAGACATCCTCGCACACGCGTCCTTTGGCACTACACACACGCTGTCTCCCCTCGCCGAGCGCACGCCCTCACATCTTTCCCCACACATTTACTCACCATCCTTCCCCTCACACTCACATCTACTTCACACCCACTCCTCCATCGCCTCGCCTCAAACACCTCATCGTTCACCTCATTCACCTCATTCACCTCACATCTCCCCAATCCTCACACTCTATACGTAGCGATCTCCCCTCATTTGGAACCCCCTTCCCAACCGTCTGTCTTGCCCCTCCTCACTCCCCTCATTCTTCCCTTAGAGATCTCCCTCCCCTCATTCTTCAACATCCCGTCTTAAAGCTCTCCCTTTCTTCCTTTTCCCCTCACTCCCAAAGCTCTCGTCTCAGAGCTCTTTCTCCCTCCCTCGTCCCCTCCCCCTTTCCCAGCGTTTCCCTCGCATGGCTTCCTCGCTCCCTAATCTCCCTTCCTCTTAGTTCTCCCTCGGCCCTTCTCCCTCTCCCCTCACTCCCTAAGCTCTGTTCCAAGAGCTCTCCCTCTCCCTCCCCGCACTCCACCCCTTTCCGCTCTCCCCTCACTCCCTTCCTCACGCTTTCCCTCTCCCCTCACTCACCCCCCCTCTGCCCCCCTCCCTCCCCCTACCTAATGCCTTAAGACGCCAGCTCAGAACAAAGAAAGAAACAAGGAAGTCGCCATTCCTCATGAATATTCCTCCCTATAATTTCTCCGGTCTGGCTTAGCGAGGATCAAAGCCCGATGTCTTTTGGTCTTTCGGAAGGAGTGCTGAGAAACTGTTAAGAAAGGGAGGTAAATGATCGAGGGAGGAGGGGGGAGGGGAGTGTGTGTGTCTGGGGGGGAGGTAGGGGATCTGGGGGCCAGGTAGGGGATGGGGGGTAGAGACAAAGATTAGTTCCCCATCTCCTGGAGAAGCTGTGTGGGGGTGGGGGGGAGGGGAGTGAGTGAGAGAGGATGTATATACATACATGAGGGGAGGGATGGAGGGAGGGAGGTGGGGGAGGGGAGAAGGAAGGATATGAAGGGTAGCGCGGGGGGTTGGGGGGGTGAGTTTTAGGTTGTTCCTCTTCTAGTCTCTTCCTTCTCTCTAGCACACCTCTTCTAGCCTCTCTTACATAGCATAGTTCTTTGTCTTCCTTTATTCTTATTTTATCTATCTACTTCCTTCTTTCTTCTCCTCTCTCCTTCCATTCTTCCACTACTTCACTCTTCCTCTTCTAGTTTTCTCCTTCTCTAATTCCCTAATACCTTCTTAGTCTCTCTCTCTCTTGATTCCCTCTCCTCCTCTAGCTTCTTCTAGCTTTCTACTCTATCTATCTCCTTTCTCTAGGTCTTTGTTTCCTTGAGTTTGTTTGTTTATTTCGTCTTGCGTGTTTCATTTGGGGGAGAGGGGGGTAGGAAAACAGAAGGTAGGGAGGAAGGGAGGGGGGATGGAAAGTGACAGAAGAAGAGGATGAGAGATAGAGATGTAGAAGTGTTTGTAGACATATAATTGTGTAAGTAACTGATAGATACATACATCAATAATGTATTTAT
>NW_028234421.1:33309826-33312326 GCF_977035675.1 Penaeus japonicus
TGAACATAAACACATGGGTATGATACACAAATGCACATGGACATAACACAAAAACACATGGGTATGATACACATAAGCACATGGACATAATGTACAAAAACACATGGGTATGATACACATAAGCACATGGACATAATGCACAAAAACACATGGATTGATACACATAAGCACATGGACATAATGCACAAGAACACATGGATTGATACACATAAGCACATGGACATAATGCACAAAAACACATGGATTGATACACATAGGCATATGAACATAATACACAAAAACACATGGATTGGCACACATAAGCACATGGACATAATGCACAAAAACACATGGATTGATACACATAGGCACATGAACATAATGCACAAAAACACATGGATTGATAGGCATAAGCACATGGACATAATGCACAAAAACACATAGGTATGATACACATAAGCACATGGACATAATGCACAAAAACACATGGATTGATAGGCATAAGCACATGGACATAATGCACAAAAACACATGGATTGGTACACATAAGCACATGGACATAATGTACAAAAACACATGGGTATGATACACATAAGCACATGGACATAATGCACAAAAACACATGGATTGATACACATAAGCACGTGGACGTAATGAACAAAAACACATGGATTGATACACATAAGCACATGGACATAATGCACAAAAACACATGGATTGGTACACATAAGCACATGGACATAATGCACAAAAACACATGGATTGGTACACATAAGCACATGAACATAATGCACAAAAACACATTGATATGATACACAAATGCACATAGACATAACGCACAAAAGACACAGGATTGATACACATATGTAGACGTGGCCGTAATGCACAAAATACACCTGGGCCTATGTCTTACACATAAGCACATGGACATTAATGATACAAAAAAAAAAAAACACATGGGTATGATACACATAAGCACGTGCGACGTAATGTGGGAAAAATGCACAAAAAAACACATGGATATGATACCCATAATGCACGTGGAGTAATGAACAAAAAAAAACACATGGATTGATACACATAAGCACATGGACGCCCCCATAATGCACAAAAAACCACATGGATTGAGATACACATAAGCACATGGACATTAATGAACAAAAAACACATGGCGTATGTGATACACATAAGCACATGGAACATAATGCACAAAAACACATGGATTGCCTACACATTTAAGCAACATGGACATAATGCACAAAAAAACACATGGATTGATACACATAGGCATATGAACATAATACACAAAAACACATGGATTGGCACACATAAGCACATGGACATAATGCACAAAAACACATGGATTGGTACACATAAGCACATGAACATAATGCACAAAAACACATGGGTATGATACACAAATGCACATGGACATAACACATGTAAGCACATGGACGCAAAACACATAAACACATGGAAACACATAAGCCTATGGACATAACACACATAAGCACATGAACATTACACACATAAGCACGTACGCTCATAAACACGTACATGTACAAGCATTCCTTTTTTCTTATTTTTAAAGGGATTTTCCCTACATTTTCTTAATCTTTAAGAATTCAAAGAAGGATAAAATGCTTCTATTGACGTATCGAAATATAATCATTGAAGTACAATACCGATTTCAGTGTTCAATACTATACGGAAATCAATAATATCCCAAAATTTCGGGAGAAATAAGATGAATCATCAAGTAAATAGCAGAAATAGCTGATACATAAAAGGCTATAAAATTCTTCCTACCCAATCGAGTAATAACTATAAAAAAACAAATGAATAAGAGATGTGATACCTCAAAATATAGAAGAAGAAGAAGAAGAAGAAGAAAAAAACGAATAACAAAAAAAGTAATTAAAAATCAGTATTCAGACAAAAAAGAAAGAAAAAAACTGCAAACAAAAACAAAAAAATAATCAAAAATCAGTATTCAGATAAAAAAAAAAAGTAAAACCGCAAAAAAATCAGTTGAGTTCCATTTCCGGTGAGAACTTGTCGCCGCAGTAATCTCGTAACGTTAAATTCAGTTAGCGCAAGACAATATCTGGACCAGCGAGCGTCAACGGGGACATTTGTCGTGAGCAACGTGGGAAAACCAACAAGCGAATTAACTTAGTCGCCGGGATCTTGCTGATGCTCGGGGTAAACAGAGGAGTTGGGGCGGGATGGGGCAGGGGGGGATGGGGCAGGGGGGGATGGGTCTCTTCCTCCCCTTTTCCCTCTTCCCCTCGTCCTCTTTCTCCCCCTCTTTTCTCCCTTTCCCTTCCTCCCTCTTTCCCTCTTCCCCTCGTCCTCCTTCTCCCCCTCTATTCTCCCTTTCCCTTCCTCCCTCTTTCCTCTTTCCACCTCCCCTCTTCTCACCCTCCCCTCTTTCTCCCCTTCTTTTCTCTCTTCTCTACGCTTCTCCCCTCTGCGTTAGTCCTCCCTCCGTCCCAAACCTTGCTCTTTTCCGTACGCC
>NW_028234421.1:33319826-33322326 GCF_977035675.1 Penaeus japonicus
CGAGGGAGGGCAGGGGGAGGGCAGGGGACGGTGAAGGGGGGGCAGGGGGAGGTGAGGGGAGGTGAGGGGAGGGCAGGGGACGGCGAGGGAGGGCAGGGGGAGGTGAGGGGAGGTGAGGGGAGGGCAGGGGACGGCGAAGGGGGGGGGGCAGGGGGAGGTGAGGGGAGGTGAGGGGTTGTTACATACAAATGCCTACAGATTTGCATGTTGATTCTATGGGCAGTCTCTTAATGAAATAGTGGATCAGCCTTGTCGAATTGCTTGCTTTTGAGTGCGGGATACAGCTGCGTTCCTATTTTTGAATTTGTTATCTTGGATTCGTGTAATTCAAGCGTCTTCTCGGTTTGTTACACTGGAATAAAAAGTTCAACTAGACATAGTTATAAAGATTCTGTGCAAGATATCTGTAAAATAAAAAAAAAACTTTCTTTCAAACAGCTAATAACTAATGCTTTCTGCTGCATAACAACTCTCATGTAGTATACCTCGTCAAATATATCATAATGCATGATCAAAGCACGGAGAATATAGCAAATCTCTTATAGACTTGGTAACACTGAAAACACATCATATTTAGCAGCTTAAACTATCAACTGTCCCGGTCTGCCACCGTGAAAAATTATCGGTTCGGATCGCGGCAGCACGTGCACAGTCGATTTCCTTCCCGACATATTGTTCTCCAAGTCAAACCAAATCTCCGCTTTACATTTTTATCCTTGCAGGAAAGTTTTTCTCCATATAATTTGATTACAAAATGCTCTCAGCTACTTACCCTTTTTTTAGGGGTAAAAAAATACATTTCTGTTTGGCAGGTTACAGGAGGAAGATATGAGAGAAGCAAAGAGCGTGTAAGTGGCCGGAACAAATGAGATACGCCGAGCGTATTGAAGGAGGGGAGTGTAAATCACAAGTCGGGATTTTTATTTCCCTTTTATTGGAATTATGAGCATATGATACTTTGTAATGGCAACAACAGCAATATGTATCGATCAGGGAAAAAAATTCTCGTAAACGTCATGACAACCCCATAGGTAAAAGTGCAGATATATAGAAATATGATAATATGTAGGGTAAATGGCAACACCACGAAGCAGCACGTGGCAAACGAGCCAATATAGAGTGTTGCCAACTGAAGATCGATGACATTCTCTGTTATTTCTAGTTGGTACTCTACCTTTCAGTAAAGTGTACATATAAAAGCGCATACACTCGCACACACATTCACACACACACACGCCTATGCATATGTATATGTATATATATATATATATATATATATATATATATATATATATATATATATATATATATATATAGATATATATAATAGAGAGAGAGAGAGAGAGAGAGAGAGAGAGAGAGAGAGAGAGAGAGAGAGAGAGAGCGAGAGAGAGAGAGAGAAATAGAGAAAGAGGAGATAGAGAAAAAGAAATAGGGAGAGAGAGAAATAGATGATACCCTATGACAACTACGGTATGTTATCTTACCCTATCCATTTATTGATAAACATGGAAGAATCGTATGAAACGTTACAAAATACTGACAAGTAATTGAAATCGAGAACATCGACAAAGAACACCTTAAAAAGATGCATATACATATATCTGTAGCATTCGTCAAAAAACTGATATCAATGCAGATGATCGTGGGCAATATATACTCATATATATATATGTATATATAGATATATATATATATATATATATATATATATATATATATATATATATATAAGTACATATGTACACATCACACACACACCACACACACACACACACACACACACACACACACACACATATATATATATATATATATATATATATATATATATATATATATATATATATATATATATATATTTATATAAGTGTGTGTGTGTGTGTGCTATAATTTCCATCGAGTTTCACCACTCTATACATCATTCGATAAAGTTTAACAGTAAAAGGTTTAAAAGTAAAACAGACCGGCTTCTCTCTGGATCGCTCTGTATTAGATATTCTTAGATGGTACATTTCGGAGCCCGTGTAAACATCTTGATGAACTCATAACATAAGTGTGTCTCCTTTTTATTTAATCATGTATCTATCTATTTGTGTTGTTACTCTTGCTATCAACATTATCATTATTATTATTTTATTATTATTATTGGGATCATTATTGTTGTTGTCACTGTTATTCATTACTATTATTATCATCATTATGATCGGAGCCTGTGTCATTATTATCATCATTTTCTTCATTACTTATCATAATCATATTTTATTAAATATCTCTATAACGCTCATTACTATTTATCACTAGTATTATTTATTACTATTATCTTCTTTCATTTTCATGATTACTACTGTCATTATCACCATTTTCATGATTATCATTATCAATATAATAATTTACTATCAAACTTATTATTTTTCATGATCATTGCTATTATTTTTTATCAGTAGTTAATCATTATCACTCATCATTATCATTTTTTATCATTATATCCTAATCATTG
>NW_028234421.1:33354826-33359826 GCF_977035675.1 Penaeus japonicus
AAACAAGGATACCAGACAATTTATTGAAAAAGCGTCAAATTATTTTTAATACTATCATCATCTAAAAATAATAATGTTGTTAATAGTCATAATGATAAGACTATGTAATAAAATTTTGATACCATCTTTGGGTCATTAAGTGTTATTTCTTAACTGTTTCTGCCTGAAAAGCAAAGGAAAGGACTATTATTCTCTTCAAACTTTACTTTTGTGACCTGGAAAGCGTTGTCTTGAAACTGACCTGTTTTCCAGTACATTCCAGAGAGATTCGGCGCTGAGCTGCTGAAGTATATTTTTCTAGAGCTTTCAAGGATTTTCTATGACGTTTCTAGAACGTTCCAGAAACTTTAGAAACATTTGAGAAGTTCCTGAAAAAGAATTTTCCGGACGTTCTGGTGACATATATGGCAGTATAAAAGCAGGGAACGGAAGTTTAAATACAACTGTTTACAGCTGTCGAAGTGATTACATGTTAAGTCATCTTTGCTGGCTGCGTTTGTCATAGATGACAGACGCATTTTACTATGTCTTGGGTAAATCTGGTCATAGCGGGTCGAGTTCAGTATCGTGCCCACCACTGCGCTTAAAATTGGATCTTATGAAATCATTTGCCACAGCTTTTTATAAGGAGTCTGCAGCATTCAAGTACCTCCCAGACTGCTTCCCTAAGCTGTCTAAGGCAAAAGAAAGTGAAAGCCGGTGTCTTTCTCAGACAATAAGTAAAGGAGAGTATATAGTACTAGGACTTCCACAAGGAGCTCGCAAGGACGGAAGAAGAAGCGTGGAACAACTTCGTCGAGGTACTTCGGGTGCTTCCTGAAGAATCCCGAGTCAAAGACCTATAAGGAGCTTGTTGAGACCCCGATCAAGAACTACGGTAAAATTGGGCTGTAAGATGTCCCTTCAAAGTCCGTATCCTTAACGCCCATCCTGATTAATTCAATGAGAACATCGAAACATATTCGGAGGAGCGAGGTGTGCGTTTCTATCAGGATGTACTAGATTTACTGGCTTCCAAGGATTGTAAAATGAAAACATGATGGGAGACCACATTTACGAGGCTGTGTCGTGTAGGGAATTTATAGCATTACCAAAAATCGCAAGAAATTACATCCTTTTACGTTATTTATAGTCTCTCTTGTACAATTACAGAATAAACAAAGGCTCTTTCGTTTGTTCATTTTCTTCTGACTTTTTGTTAATGAAAATATTCAAACTCGACAGTTTCCCAATGAGACTAAGTAGATTTCAGATATATCGTTATCCTCCTCACAAAAGAAAAGTTTGAAGGATATTTTAAGCCTTTTCATACCTCCGAGGCGTTAGCAAAAAGGAAATAACAGTTGCTAGTCAAGGAAAAAAAACATGTTACACAGGATAATACCACTAGCGCCAGCAAATATGATATTGATAACGATGAAAATAATGATTATAGTCTAAATGAGGGCAAAGATTATGATCATGAATAAAATAATGCTATTAATAATAGTATTACTAATAATAGAAAATAATGAAGATAATGATAAGGATGACCATTATAGAAATAACAATAATAACACTATTGCTGATATTATTATTAATAAAGATGATGATGACAATGGTAATTCTGATAATAACAACAACAACAATGATAATAGTTAATATCCATAATTATGATAAAAATGATGATAGCAAAGATAACAATAAAAATCCTGATAATAGCAACAATGATAATGATGAATAATAATGGTATTGATAATGTTGACAAAATAATAGTAACAATAATGGTAATAGTAATAATAAGGATTATGATGATAATGATAATAACGAAAGTAATGACAACAATGATAATGATAAGAATATTAATAATGATACTAATAATGATGTTAATGCTAGAAATGATGATAATGATAATAATAATCATTATAATAACAAGAATGATAATGATGGTAATAATGTTAGTGATAATAATAATGATCATAATAATGATAAAAACAACAACAATCATGATAATAACAATAATAATGATAAGGATAATGGTATGGATGATGATAATAATGACGACAACAAAATAATGATAATAAGATAATGATATAAATAATAATAGTAATAGTTAATGATGATGATAATTATGGTTAATAATGATAACCATTATGAAAATGATCATTAAGAGTAATGATACTAATGATAACAATAATGATAAAGATAAAAAAGGATAACGATAAAAATACAATATGAACAACAGTAATAACAATAACATTGATAATGATTATGATGATAGTGATATTTATGATGCTGATGGTAATGATGACAATGGTGATAATAATGATGATAGTGATAATAACAGTAATAACAATAATAATGATAGTTAAATTATTGATGGTAATAACAATAATGATAATAATAAAAATGATAAAAATGATGGTAACGATAATAGTAATGATAACAATGACAATACCAATAACGATGAAGATAATGATTTAAGCATAATAATGATAACAATGAGAATAGAACTAATAATAATAATAATGATATAAATTATAATGACAACAGTAACAATGATAATAAACTCACTAAATATGATAATGATACTGATAAAGATGATACTAATGATAATGATATCGATAATGTTAATGATAATGATGATAGGGAAAACAATAATGATGAAAATAATGATGACAATAATTATAATAATAAAACTAGTAAACATGATGATAACAACAAAATGATAATAATAATAATAATGATAATGATGATGACACGGGTAAATAATAAAGATAACAAAAATGCTAATAACAAGGATAATATCAATGATAATTTTAACAATAGTAATAATGACAATGATGATAGTAATGATAAGAATGAAAATAAATACAATAACAATGATAAAAATAATAATGATATAACAATAACAATGATAATAATAATGACAGTAATGGTTATGATAATAACAATAAGAATAACAACAACGATGCTAATGATGATAATAATGTCGACAATAATAATGATGATGGTAAGGACAATCATGTTAAAGATAAAAAAAATGGTAACAACAGCAATGATAGTGATATAAAAAAAATATGATGATAATGGTGATGATGGTAATAATAATGATAATGATAATAGTAAAAATAGTAATGATGATTATGATAATGATAATAATAGTAATAGAATTATAATGATGATGATAATAACAATGTGTAGTAACAAGAATAATAATTATGATACTGATGATGGCATCAATGCTAATGAAAATTATGATAGTAATGATTGTAATGATGATAATATGATGATGGCAATAACAATGTTGTTGATAGTAACATTATAACAATAATGATAATAATGATAAGGATAATTTTTTTTTAAATGATGATGATGATCAAAATAATAACAATAATGATAAAATAATAATAATGATAATAACAAAAGACAATAATAATGATAATGATAATGATAATGACACGGGTAAATAATAAAGATAACAAAAATGCTAATAACAAGGATAATATCAATGATAATATTAACAATAGTAATAATGAAAATGATGATAGTAATGATAAGAATGAAAATAAATACAATAACAATGATAAAAATAATAATGATATAACAATAACAATGATAATAATAATGACAGTAATGGTTATGATGATAACAATAACAACAACAATGATAATGATAATAATAATGTCGACAATTATAATGATGATGGTAAGGACAATCATGATAATGATAAGAAAGAAATGGTAATAAAAGCAATGTTATTGATATAAAAAAATATGATGATAATGGTGATAATAATGATAATGATAATAATAAAAATGATAATGATGATTATGATAATGATGATAATAGTAATAAAATTATAATGATGATGATAATAACAATGTGTAGTAACAAGAATAATAATTATTGATAATGATGATGGCATCAATACTAATGAAAATTATGATAGTAATGATTGTAATGATAATAATATGATAATGACAATAACAATGCTGTTGATAGTAATAATAATAATGATAATAATGATAAGGATAAAAAAAAAGATAATGATGATCAAAATAATAACAATAATGATAAAATAATAACAATTATAATAACAAAAGACAATAACAATGATAATGATAATAATAAAGAATAGTAAGAACGGTGATAAAACAATCATGATGATAATGACAACAATGATAATGATTATACTAATCAAAATGATAAGGAGGATGATAATCATATTCATTATGTAAACATGAACAATAGCTGCAGTGATTAATAATGATGATAATTATGATAATGATAATATGATAAATGATAGTGATAGTTCTGATAATAAAATATATAAAAAATATGACAATAATAACAAGAATGAAAATAGGGGTCGTGGTGATGATGATGATGATAATAGGGATAGTAATAATGATAATGGTAATGATGATAATGATAGTAATAATAGTATTGATATAAATAATGAAAATGGTGGTATTATAATGTTGATAATAATAAAGATAATAATAATAACAATGATACCAGTAATAATGATGATGATAATGATAACAATAATGACAATAATGATAGCAATGATAATCATAATCATGATTATGAATATAATAATGATAATGACAAAAATAAGAATGGAAATGAAAACGATATCAATAGCAATAATGATAAAAGATATTACAACAACAATAATAATATTGATAGTAGTAGCAAGAATGATGAAAATATAGATAGTAACAACAATAATAATAGTAATGATAATGATAATAACATTCATGATAATGATAATGATAATAACAGTGATAATTGTAATAGTAATAATACTAATAAAGATGATGGTAATGATGACAATAACAATAATAATCATTATAACAATAATAACAGTAATGATAATGGTAATAATGATGATGTTATTAAAAGTAATAATGACAGTGATGATACTGATGATAATCATGATAATCTTAATAATCATAATAAGAATAATAATAATGATAATAAGCATAATAAAAATAATATTGATACTACTACCA
>NW_028234421.1:33367326-33369826 GCF_977035675.1 Penaeus japonicus
GATTTGCCATTATATGCTAATGAATCTCTCCCATTTCGTGTTCCAATACCAAAGCGAGACACTTTAGATATATAATAGCCTAGTTTAATTTCAGATGGTATTTTTGCTATTTCGGTGTGCGTATGATAGTGATTTCACAGACTATCAACCATCACTTAGGAGGTGCTGGAATGGTGGTGGGTATTTTAACGTATGTGTGATTATATTCTTGATTATATTCGTGGTAGGTTTAAAGACTGAGTAGGGACAATACATATTTGTGTGTACGCAAACACGCATAGCCACATACACTATATATATATATGTACATATATATATGTATATATATATATATATATATATATATATATATATATTGTTTTTTTTACACACAATGTGTATGTATATAATATATATATATATATATATATATATATATATATATATATATATATATATGTATATGTATATGTATATACATATACATACACACACACAATATATATATATATATATATACATATATATATACATATACATATATATATATATATATATATATATATATATATATATATATATATATATATTGTGTGTGTGTGTGTTCGAGGTTTTGTTCTATGTTTTTACCGTTTGTAACTTTTGAATAATTCTTTCGCATAAGCTTAGGGAGTTCTACCATTTGACGCACAACCCTTTTTATTATGACTCATCCGTTATGTACTGCACTTCAGAGAAAGAGAAATTAATCAACTTTTTCAAATAGATAGATGCGGTCTGAGTTTCTAGCTCTCTCTCCGAGATGACAGCCACCTAAATGTGTCTTTCTGCTCCACTATATTCAGTGAACCGAATCTCCATTGATAAACTCAGAATCTAAAGCCACCTATAAATCATAGCAAAATAAAATCTCTGTTTAGAATTATCGATTTTAAGTTGCTGTTGTTAAAAAATAAGCTTGCTCCTTATTGTAATAGTTTGAATTATTTTTCCCTCTCTGGCTCTTCAGTTACACAAAGTTGCTATTCGAAGCTCAAGTGTCTAATGTTCACCTGTGGAATCCACTGTGCTTTCCAGTGTTCATATCGTTAAATGTCTTTTATCTCGGATATTGTCTTTGATGGCTATATTTTTGGGCATCACTCCAGATGCAATATATGGAAATATATGATTAAAGATAAATCGTGTTTTATTTCCGCCTGTCTTAAAGCGGATTATTATTACTTATCACGATGTTTATCCTCATCCTTATCATCAACATCATTATCATTCGTATCATTGTTGTTATCCTTATTATCATCCACATCCGTGGGGAACCTCTATTTTAGGCGAGGTTTACGGGCAAACAAATACACAAACCAGTAAAGCCGTAATATAGTTGACAGGATTGCCCAGAAGAATCCTGCTCTTCGAGTTCCTACGTCGTCGCTGGCATAAACATAATGTCAATACGTTATGCCAGTTCCGAGTCAGCGCACCTTGACACGGCACATAAGCTCACAAACAACCAAGATGTCGTTAGGGACGAAGGGTTTACCTTGGGTAAGGTACGGTACCGGGTCTGGTGTTTACGAATCATATTAGCAATTGCAAGGTACAACTACCTAACTACAGGGCCGATCTGAGTGACCTTCTAATCCTATGTCTGTAATTTGGACAAAAATGGAGAGGATTAACTCAAACGAAGGTACAAATCTGATGTGTCTTGACGGCTACGTGGTCTTTGGTCTGCCTGGTCGGTCATTAGTGAGAGAAGGTTGCATGGGTCTTATCAAGATCCTCTACAAATAGTATTACTATTATTATTATTATCATTATCATTGTTATTATCATTATCATTATTATTACTACCATTATTGATTTAATTATCATTATCATTATTATTACTACCATTATTGATTTAATTATCATTATCATTATTATTACTACCATTATTGATTTAATTATCATTATCATTATTATTACTACCATTATTGATTTAATTATCATTATCATTATTATTACTATCATTATTGATTTAATTATTATCATTATCATTATAATCCTTATTATTATTAGTAGTAGTATCAATGTCATTATTATCTTTATTATCATCATTACTACCACTGCCAATACTATCATTATTATTACCATCAAAATCATTAACAACCTTATCATAATGAGATGTTATCATTATCATTATCATCATTACTGTTGTTACTATCATTATTATTATCGTTATTATTACATGAATTTTCATTTTAGTTATAATTGTGATAATGATAACACCAGTAATTAAAACAATGATGATAATGATTATTAGAATAACCTAAATAATAATAACAATCACTATCGTTATTGTTAGTAGAATTAGTTGTATTATTATCATTATAATCATTATTATTACTACTTTCATCACCATTATCAATAATATATAATTATTAAAATTAGTTGTAGTAATGTGGGTATAAATTGACGATATGATAAAATGATAGTTCTTGAGGCTATCCGTTAATGCTAATAATAATCATAAATGGTAAAG
>NW_028234421.1:33384826-33387326 GCF_977035675.1 Penaeus japonicus
TTAAAAGGATATCATTTCATATTTACAACTTAGATTTAGTATAATCAAAATATTTAGTATTTACAGATTCTACTCTTGACTGTCCTATAATTGCCTATTCCGTCGAACCTGCACGATACGGACCATCAAACTGGGCCTGCTAAATCAGAGATAACGGCCACCCATCACCGCATTACTGAAATTACCACAGATTAGCGATCGGGAAAACGGTGGTGTGACCGCGCCTTTGTTTTCATATCAGATCGTTCTCCGATGAATCACATCTATTTTATAATAGAGCGTGTATCTCCATTGACATGATAACTCATCCTATTCCACTAGCCAGTGTGTTACACGGGAGCGCCATGGCCGTTATTACTATCCACATGCGGATATCCTTACACTCTCAGGAGAGAAAAATAGGTGTTAAGATAATAACATCCGTTTGAAACTGATTATTACGTCATTCGTTAGAATCCATTTTTTTATCTTTAATGAATGATAATACTTTTAAAATTACGTTGTAATAAATTAATATCCATCTTTAAACTACATTATTATACGAAACAAACCGTTCCAAGGGTTGGAGTATTTCTTGCGTCCGACTGAGTCTCAATGCATTAAACCTTCATTGTCACACTTTGTGGTAACTGGTTATTTAATTGACCCTCTTGCAAACGCACTGCTCTAGACACGCAGAACGCCCACGCGCGCGTGATGTTTACACTGACATATAAATGCAGACATACATGCACGAACACTCACACACACACACATATATACATATACATATATATATATATGTAAATATATACAGATGCATATGTATATATATGTATACACACACACACACACACACACACACACACACACACACACACACACACACACATATATATATATATATATATATATATATATATATATATATATATATATATATATGTGTGTGTGTGTGTGTGTGTGTGTGTGTGTGTGTGTCTGTGTGTGTATGTATGTATATATATACACATATATACATATATACAAACACACACGCACACACACACACACACACACACACACACACACACACACACACACACACATATATATATATATATATATATATATATATATGTATATATATATATATATATGCATAAATGATTCCAGACATGGATGGACTTGAGATATGTTACAGAAGCGTATAACACGTTTATATTCCACATAAATAACCGTATATGTACTTCACAAACATCATTTAAGCTTGAAAGTAGCCTTGAATAAAACTAGAGGCGAGGGAGAGGCATGTCACAAGGAGTTAATGTCTTAGTGCATATGATTTGACCTTTGAGGAAGCAACGGACCTTGCGTGACTATGAAAGTTAATGCAATCTGTAAAACGTAATCGGAACTTAAGTAGAGTTCAAGGTAATGTTTACGTTTCAGTGAAATTCGTTATGTGAATGATTTTTGTGACAGTTTACAATTAGAATGTCAAAGATTATACTTGATACTACTACTCACCTGTGCTATATACAATTTGGTTTCTAAAGCGTGTGATAAATTGTTACAAATTCCTAATATGATTTAATAAGTTGAGGAACATTTTGATTACTATTGATACCAAGCTGTTAAAAATATGATTTTATATTCTATACCCTCTTTAATTGTTTAATTAGATCGTATGGTATCAAGCACCATACGGATCACCCGATGTTATTAAGAAGTATCGTGAAAATTGCAATTCTTTCGGTTTTCAGATTTGAGACCCCGAATTCCGCATCATTCCTCACAACTTGCGCGGCCTCCTTCCCCCTATTTGCTGGTTTCATCCTATTGGACCATTATAGGTTATTTACATAGCCCTCTAGAGCATAGACAGTAGAGCTGGTACCTGCCCCCCCCCCCTTCTGAAAGGTATTGTTCGCTCGAAGGTGTCAGGAAGCACCACCTCCCTTATTGTCGCCAGGTTTGCATCACCTAGAAATCCATGGTTCATCCTCTTTCCAGACTTCTTTCCTTCGTTATCCGTAGTCTAATGTCCATCCTTTTGCTCACAGGATTGATATAGTCTAGATTGAGGACAGGGACATCGCTGCAAGGGCCTCATCCATCATTCAGCTTTGTGTACACTCGAGTCATTATCACCAACGAAGGTTGCGTATTTCAAGTGGTGTTTCGTTGAGCATATCCATAGTCGGACTGCACCCTCGGCATCTATGGCACCCGAATTCCCGTTGAAGTTCTTGTGACAGATGTGTTTCGGTCCCTGTGTGCATTTCGATGATACAGCAGAGACCGATAAAGGTCTTATGTCGTCTTGTCATACATGTACTGTTGTATGACACTTCGATGTTTACATTTCCACATTTCCTTGTACGTCTGGTACTGCCAATTTTTCTTCTATGTAATGTGTTCGTACCTTCTGTCTTACTTTCTCTATTAAATTTTGGTGGAATGGCCTCATATCCTTAAAAAGGATTTTACAGTGTCGTGCATACGTCTCAGCAGGAAAGTTTTCTCGTGCAAAAAAGCC
>NW_028234421.1:33392326-33409826 GCF_977035675.1 Penaeus japonicus
GCTCACTCAGTCCCACAGCTCGAGGTGAGGTGGTCCTTCACTCTTGTTCGCCTCCTGCTGGGGCATTGCCTCGTTATCGAGCGTCAAAGGACGGCAAGGGATCGGATTTAGGGGCCAGCCAAGCCTTGTGTATGAACTGTTATATTGATTGTCCTTGAGTTACTACGGAAGTTTATGGGGGAGATTGCCAAGCTCTTGGGAATAGGGAAGGCTCGTGAGACTCGTCTCGTGTGGGAGACGTCTCTTCTGTAAGTTGAACTTGGTGCTTACTATTCTTTTTAAAGGAAAGGGTTAATGAGCCTGCATCCAGTGCTCTGCCTTGTCACATTAGTGTCAGTTGAGAGTATGTTCAGCTATTCACTTTTTTGTGTAATGAAAGCAAGAAATTTCTTTGTTGGATTGCTAAATGTATTAATTAATCTGATAATATATCATGAGAAAAGAATTGAATAGTGTTTATAATAAATTGATAGTTATTCACAAAATCATAGACTAAAAACATCATCTGAGAGATGTACACAAATGATATGAGTGTTCTGTTTATATATTATAACAATGAATACAGACAGCTGTTTAGGATATTGTGAGCATTCAATAGATCCTATTTGCTGCTAAGTAACTGGAAATGCCTTGGCATGCAGCATATTTCTTCTTCTCGTAACAGTTCAAGAGAAAAACAAATTTTACTAACATAGCTGAGAAAAATGATTTCAATGCAACATTTGGTAAAAGTAGCAAAAGGCCATTACTACTGATCCTCGTGAAACCAAGTCAGCTGGATTGTCATGTGTACTGTCCACTTACTGTAGTAGTTCTCACAGACCAACTGTGGCAATGACATTAGCTCTGACAGGAAAAGAAATATGGTTTTAGAAATGATGAAGTATGCTTCTATCATAAAAAAAAGATACATAACTTTTGAGGGGGCTTCTCTCGCCTACAAAACCTCCACCGTGATATTTGTCTTGCAATAAAGAGCCCAGGCAAGTAACTAGCCTTGGCTTTACTTAGTCAGACATATATTGTTAAAGTTTTGTTTATTAGGTGTGGGATATAAGTATGGGGCCAATTTAGCTTCTAATTAAAAAAAAATATATTGTCTGTATAATACATTTTTCATGATTTTCCCAATCAATTTCACAGTGCCAGTTACCTAGTATATGCTATTCACAGGTAACCAGACCAGTATTGTTAATAAAGTTGGTCAGTGCAGACTTAAACTATTATAAGTGGACAAGATACCATGTCAGTTTTGTCAGCTGGATCATTTACTAAGATTTTTATCTGAAAGTCTTTTGATTCTTTACATTTTGAAGTCTCTCAGACACTCAGTATAAAATTAGTACACATATTTATTTTGAATGGGTTGTTATCATTAAAAAGAATTTATACCTAGAGTATTGGATGATCACAAGTAAAACTACCATGTTACTTTTTAAAAAATTTTATTCTTAACTCTTACAAAAATGCCGAGTTTTCTTGTACAGAAAAATACTTCAAATTAGGCAGTAGTCTTTTTTTCTTGAAAACGGCTAAATGAAAAATAAATCTTCAGGTTCCTGTTATCTGGGGATACTAAAGATCTTGATGGCTTTGTAAGATTTTGAAGAAAGTTCCATGGAAATGTGAAAACATTTTTTTGACTGGATTTATTTGAAGGGAATTACGCCTATAATGAAACGACTCTAACCGATCTCCTTATTTATTTTTAACATAAGCTGCTTGCTATAGTTATTCGAGCCGCAGTGGTATTATTATTATTATTATTATTTTTTTTCTTACCACCATTATTATCATCATTATTGTTATAATTGTTATTATTGTTATTATTGTTATTATTGTTGTTATTAGTATTTCTATCATTGTTATCAATATTATTTCTATCATTGTTATCAATATTATTATTATTGTTATTGTTATCATTACTATCTTTAAGATTGATATTAATACTATTGTTATAATATTTATTTTTATTATTGTTATTATTATTATTATTTTATTATTATCATTATTATTATTATTATTATTTTTATTTTTTATTTTTTTATTATTATTATTATTTTATTATTGTTATTATTATTTTCTGTTATAGTCATTATTATTATTATCATATGACCATTATTATATTATTATTATTATTATAATTATCATTATCATTATCATTATCATTATCATTATCATTTTTTTCAATATCTTTAATATTTATATTATTATTATTATCATTATTGTGATTAGTAGTGGATTTATAGTAATCAATATAATGAAAAAAAAAAAAGATAATGATATCAATGATAATGAGAATAGTTGCAATAATGATAATAATGACAATGGAGGTAATAATAACAACAACAACAACAACAATAATGTTATCAATGATAGAATAAACTCCAATGATAAGAACAGTAACAAGAATGACTACAACTACAATAACAATAACAAAAGCAATATTAGTAACAATAGCCATGATAAAATTAATGATAATGATAACAATTGGTCGGGATAAAGATGTTGAAATTGATAAGAAAGATGCTGTTAATATGATAACACGATAAAGATAACTAAATGATGATAAGGCATAAAGAGAACTATAATATCAATAATGATAAGGATAATACTATTGAAGAAAATGATAAGAATATTGAAAATCACAATGATGATGATAAAGACTATTATGGATTTTTTGTATTATCATTATTATTATTATTAAAAAAAAAAAAAAAAAAATCATTATCATGATTATTGTCATTGTTATTGTTATAATAATATTTTTGTTACTATCATTATTATTATTTTTATTTATTATTTTTATTTATTATTGTTATTATTTGATTATTGTTATTCCCATTACCACTATTATTACCATTGTTGCATTTATTATTATTTATTTTTTTTATTGTTATTTTTGTTTTATTGATATTGTTATTATGATCAATATCATTATCATTATTACTGCACAACTTACATTAAGTTCACTCACCATTGTTTTAGACACTGTACTCCCAGTAAGTCTGTAGCCAGGCTGTAATCTTGTATCATTATTATCATTGTTAGTAATTTTATTGAGTTTGTTATTGGTATATTATTATCATTATTATCTTTATCACTGTTGTTGTTGTTATTGTTTTTCTTCTTATTATGATTACCATTTATCATCATTACTATTATTACAATTGTTATTATTATTATTATTATTATTATTATTATTATTATTATCATTATCATTATCATCATCATCATTATTATCATTATTATCTTTATGATCATCATCTTCATTTCATTATCATTCATGTATTATTGCTGTTGCACTTATTATTATCATTATTGTTATGATTATTGTTATTGTTTTTGTAATGATAATAATAATTATTATTATTATTGTTATCATTGTTATTATTATTATTATTATTATTATTATTATTATTATTATTATTATTATTATTAATACTATTAATACTATTATTATTAATTATGTTCTTATTATTCTTATTGATATTATCTTTATAGTTAGTTTATTTTAATTATTGTTAATAATATTATTATTATTGTTTGTTTTTAGATTATTATCATTGTTATTTTTACTATTATTGTCATTATCATTACTATTGTCATGATCATTAGCATATCAGTATCACTATCATTATGGTTGTCATTTTTTGTTTTATTATTATTATCATTACTGTTATTATTATTATTATTATTATGATTATTATTATTGCTCTTATTATGATAATTGTTATTGCTACTATTATTATTGTTATTATTATTATTATTATTATTATTATTATTATGATAATAATAATGATAATAATAATAATAATAATAATAATAATAATTATTATTATTATTATTATTATTATTATTATTATTATTATTATTATTATTATTATTATTATTATTATTATTATTATTATTATTATTATTATTATTATTATTATTATTATTATTATTATTATTGCTATAGTTATTATTATCATTATGATTATGATTATTATTATCATTATCATCATTAATATTATTGTTCTTCTTATTGTTATTTTTATTGTGATTCGGATTACGTAGTTCATCTTCTTGTTTTACTTCTTTTGTTTCACTGCGTTTCGCTTCATTTCGCTTCGCTTTATTTATTAATGTTAGATCGTAAAAGTTACTAATCTTACTAACCATAGTTTTACGGTGATGAGTAATAACTTCTTGTGATCATCCAGTATTTGGTATAAAAAAAGAGGGAATTATGCATTGAAGTTGTTTACAGTTGATATTTTTTAAAATGTGTTGCACAAGAAAAAAATCTGGCTATATCTTTCTATTGTCCCTTTAAGCAAGCAGTGGATTAATAGAAATATATATTCTTTGCTCTCATTAAGGTAAATGTGAGCTTATAGAAAGGTGTCCTAATTTTGATTTCTTTTCCAGAGATTATAGTGCTAGCTAATGCAGATATTTTATGCTATGCACAATGTATATTTTCCTTGTTATATAATTTGGCATGAGGGGTTGTAGCAATTTATGTTATGGGAGTTAATATGAGTTTACCTTTTAGTTTTACAAGATACTATTGTTTCGTACTATGCATTCAGTAAGTGATCTCTTGGGAAACCTGATTTTTGTTTTCAAAGATAATGAGATGTGGTTTTGATTTTAGTAAGTGCTCTTGACTATTCTAGGAACATGAATGATTACAGTGTTAATGCCTTTTTTGTTTTCTTTACCATGCATTTATATGTTCAAGCAATGTTTGTTGTGAGGCATGGTAACAGGTCAAGATAAGGCATGACAATGTTATTGATATGTTTTACCACACTTTGATAAGCAATTTAGTTTCAGGCTTCAAGGGCTTGATGGTGATTATATAGATCATTGTCTGTATTTCTTTCTGTTGCAATGTTGTGAATACACCTTTTTTATTAGGTTTCATTGGATCAGAAGTCAATTGTAATTTGCTATTGTCACTTGCATGTATTTATGTAATGCTGGTGGGAAGAGCTTTGGCCTATTTCATCTGATTTCTTCAGTACTTTGTATGATTTTAGGTTTGAGTTCCGAGTCACCATAGATTATGTAGCTCATTCTATTCTCCTTCTTTTACAAAACTTGTGTAATCACTGGTTGTGGCTTATAAGAATGGTGACTTGGAATGTAGGCCTGTGTACTTGCCTGTTGCACTCTGTTTATAATTTTCTCAATCACAACATGTCACATTACCTGATTATTGTTTTGGGGTATATATATGTAGCCTATATAGATATGTATTAGTGACATGGCCAAGATTTTTTTTTTTCTACTGGTAGTAATGGCTACTGGATTGTTTTTTTTCCCTCCCTTATTATATTGGTTTGAAAAGGGTATTTTCCTTTGTATGAAATCTTTGGAAAGAGATTTTCTAGCCAGATTAAGAGTTGATGGAACAGTCTGTCTTGGGAGTTTTGTTTTCTGTTGGCTGACACATTTTAGTTGGATTCCATCAGCTGTTAATCTTACACATTTCATTTAATTGCACCCAGTTTACGTAAAAAAATCTTTTAAGCTTTTCAAGTATGCTTAGTAAGTAATAATGGGTTTATATGGTTGTTGGCTTTGATTGATAATTGCAGAAACATTGCAATACCTTTGGCAAGCTTTGTGTATATGTCATGGTACCTGTTATATTATTTTTATGTAGTTTTCTAGATTTTAGTTTGTCTGATCTAAGGCATTGAGCTAAATGTATGTACTGCAATATACAAATCAGAAATATATTTTGAAGCTGCACAGATTAAGCTTTGGATATATGAGATTTATGTGAAGTACCCATTCCTCAGTCAAAGGGGAAGTGTTCCCTTTTAAAGATCCTGATCATTTGTTTTGTAGAAGACATGTTACAAGAAAAATTTGACTGTATGACTGGTGTATCAAGCTCCAGTTACAATTACAGTTACAATCCCTTTCATAACTATTTATGTATATATAATATAATTGAAAAGTTTTCTTCTTTGGTAAAGCTTTTTATATAGATGATGATAGAGTTCCAAGAATTATTGTAGTTAGATAAGGAAGGAAAATTGAAAACTGGCACATTTTGAGGAGTAATTAACCTTTCATTTTTATCAGCACAAATCTCCTTGCTCTGCTGCCATGCTTCCATGATTCAGGCACACAGATGGTAGCTCAGACTTTTTTATCTGACTGTCAACATTGTGCCACACCGCCAATGCCTAGAGAGACTTGATTTTTTTTTCTGTTTTATTATGAATTTTAGACCAGAGGTTATTATTATTGGTGGCACAGGATTAAAGACCTGCAACAAGGAAAATTATTAACCAAAGCACAAAAAATACAGGAAAGAACCAAATGGGCTGCCACATAAGAAAGAGGAAATTACCAGTCGTTCATATATGCTTCTTTATATTTGATTTGGCTTTGAGGAGATCTTCAGTATCCTTCAGAAGGAGTCTGTTGCTCAAAAAGAGCTTACTATTATTATGTTGTTTACTATTATTATGTTGTTAGCATAGGAAGGAAGTTAGGTATTAGGTACTAGGAGAAAGAGGATGCTAGTGTGATTGTCACTATAGATGGAGGGGGGGGGGAGGTATTGGGTAAAAAATATTTTTGTAAAAAATGACTAGTGTGTACCATAATAGCATGCCTAAAGTAGATAATTCTCTTGAAGATAATCAACAACAAAAATGATAGATGCAAAAGCTGGTTTCAGCTACCTATAAAAATGTAGAGATTGATACTGGATTTCATAGAATATGTACATAGATATAATTAAAAGTCATAGTGCACTTGAACACTGACTTGTTGACATATTTGGGAAACATGTTTGTTGCAGCCATAACTTAACCCGGGGAGTTTATGTACATTTGTTTTGGGTCTGAAATTGAGGCACATTAATCTGAAAGGGTTAATACGATCACATTTTCAACAATTTTGCTTTTGCTAATATGCATTAGCTTGGTAACTTTAAAGTTTCTTGCATGTCTTGCTCTGCATGTTCAGGCAAGCTTTTTCACTGAATATTAAATTTCAGTATATACATGGGAATTTCCACTCACACATGGTGTATGATATTTAAAACTTTCTACATTTAAGTCTCTAAGGCAAACTTTATCACTAAATTTTGAGGACGTTAAATTTCTTCATGCACATAGGATGCACACACAAAATGTATGATAGTTAGAACTTGTTACATACCACTAGATATCTCATTTTGTTAGTAATACTGATGTCATTGTCATCTATGTTCGTGACTGATTAAAAAGGTGAATTGAAGTTGAATTCAAAAGCCCTTTTTGTTTTGAAAATAATTTTGTTTGATATAAGTGTGAAGGTAATTAACCAAAGGTTTAGTAGCACATGAACACTTTCTTGTTTTATTTTGCATAACATTGGATACTATTTTTCAACATTCATGGAGTATGTAATTGCCCTTTGGTATGAAAATATCACAATATTTCATGCCTTTTGTTTCTTTTTTTTTTAAATTTTGTTTTGAAGCTCAAGTTCATCTCAAGTTTTAGCTCACATTCAGATGTTTTCCAGCCAGGACTGTGGCACAAACTCCATTGGTTGAACAGTTTGGTGACTGATAAAGAATATTATATAGAATTCAAATTATACAAAACAAACAAAATATCATGAGGTCTTATTTGCAATACTATAGAATATATCACTAAAAACACACACCAACACAAATATGTATCATAAAAACAACAGATCTAACAAAATTGAACAAATAAATTTTCTTGCCAGAGGGATTAAAGGGGTGAGAGATATATTATGCTAATAAGAAATAGCTATATACTTGCAAATGTATTTATTAGATGCAGGAAATGAAAATGGATTGATATATTTATATATTTTAGCAGGCAAAAGTGATATGTAACAATTATGAAATATAAAATTATTTTATGTTTCCCGTTTTTATACTTCTTTTTATAGTGGTTTACTTTATAAACTCGTATTGTATTGATTGAAAAAGTACACATGGTTGCCATACTCACTATTTGGTTCAGATATTGCACTGATGTACTATGTGTATATTGGAAGACAAAGGAATAGGATAGAGGAATGCATGAACAAAAATATAAACAACCATAATATTTGATAAGTTACACATTAGCAGTAGCTAGTATGTAAGAGCATGCTTAACATAGTTGCTTTTAGAATGAGCACCTTATTACGTGTGGGAGTAGATTGACCATTATAGATAGTTGTAGTTTTTTTTATATATGCCTTATTTATATATATATATATATATATATATATATATATATATATATATATATATATATATATATATATATATATAAATATATATGTGTATATATATATATATATATATATATATATATATATATATATATATATATATTATAATATGATATAATATATATATATATATAATATATATTATATATATATATATATATATATATATACATACATACATACATACATACATACATACATACAGAGGAGAGGAAACGGAAGAGGTGAGGAGGACGTGGGAAGAGAGGGGATGGGGAGGGGAGGGTGAGTGGGGAGGAGAGAGAGGAGGTAGGCTAGGGAGGGGGAGGGTGGGAGAGAGGGTGTGGGTGGGGAGGAGGAGTTGAGAGAAGGAGGAGGGGGAGGATAAGGAGAGGGAGAGGAGAAGAGAGGAAGAGGGGAGGGGGTGGAGGAGTGGGGAAGGAGATGGGGGAGAGGGGAGAGAAGTGGGAGAGGAGTGAGAAGGAGTAGGCGAGAGGAGGTGAGAAGGAGGAGGAGAGAGAGAGGAGAAGAGGAAGAGGGGGAGTAGAGAGAGAGGGAAGGGGAAGGTGAGAAGGAAGGGAGAGTGAGAAGGCTAGGGAGGGAGGTTGAGGAGAGAGGGGAGAGGGGGGGCAGGGAGGAGGCAGGAGAGGGAGGGGAGAGGGAGGGGAGAGGAGAGGGGGGGGAGGGGAAGAGAGGGATAGGAGTAGGGAGGGGATGGTGAGGAGGAGTAGGAGTGAAGGGAGGAGGGAGGGGGGGAAGAGGGAGGGGAGATGGGGGGGGGAGGAGGGGAGGGAAGGGTGTGAGAGGAGTGAGAGGCAGGGGGGGGGGAGAGGGGAGAGGAGGGGGAGAGAGGAGAGGGGAGGAGAGGGGAGGGGAGAAGAGGGAAGAGAGGGGGGAAGAGGTGGAGGTGAGGGGGGAGCGAGAGGGGGAGAGGAGGGAGGGGTGTGAGAAGGGGGGGGAGAGGGGGGGAAGAGAGAAGGAGAGGGGAGGGAGGGGGGGGGAGAGAGGGATGGGTTGAGGAGTGGGACAGGAGATGTGGGCGAGGGAGGAGAGAGGAGAGGGAGGACGAGGGGGGGAGAGATGGGGAGAGCAGGAAAGAGAGAGTGGAGGGTGGGGTGGATGGAGAGGGGGGAGAAGAAAGAGAAGGGAGGAGGGAGATGACGAGGGGAATAGAGGGGAGAGGATGAGGGGGAGAGGGGTCAGTGGTAGGGGGGGGGGTGGAGAGGGGGGTGGAGAGTGGCGGATGAGGAAGAGGGTAGGGGAGAGGAGGGAGAGAAAGAGGGGAGAGATGGGAGAAAGGGAGAAAGGTGAAGGAGGAGGAGGGGAGGGGAGAGGAGGAGAGGGAGAAGGGAGGGAGAGAGTGGTTGTGATGGGAGGATGGGGGGGGGAGTCGGAGAGAGGAGAGAGCAGGGGAGAGGGGACGTGGGGCTGAGGAGGGGAATGAGAGGAGGAGGATGAGGAGAGGGTGGAGGGAAGTGAAGAGCTGGATGAGAGGAGGAGAGAGAGGGGAAGAGGAGAGGAGCGTAAGGAGGAAGAGCAGAGAGGGGAGTGGAGGAGGAGAGGGGGAGGGGGGAGGGGGGGGAGAAGAGATAGAGGAGGAGCGGAGGAGGGATTGGGGGTGAGAGGAGAAGTAAGAGAGGATGGGAGGAGAAGGGAGACGGAGGAGGAGAGGAGGAGAGAGAGAGGAAGGGGAGGTGGGAAGAAGAGGAGGATGAGGGAAGGGGAGGTGGAGGGGGGAGGAGATGAGAAGCCAAGAAGAAGTGAGAGAGGGAGAGGGAAGAGAGAGAGAGGAGGGGGAGGAGAGGGAAGGGGAGTGAGGGAGAGAACAAGGATGGAAGGAGGAAAGAGAGAGAGAGGAGGGAGGGGGAGGAAGAGAGGGGGAGAAGGGGGGAGGGAGGAGGGAGAGAGGGGAGGAAGAGGGAGAGAAGAGGAGGAAGAGGAGAGGAGGCGGAGGAGGAGGAGAGGTAGAGTAAGATAAGGAAGAGGGAGGGGAGGAGAGGATGGAGAAGGAGATGGAGGAAGGGGGGAGGAGAGGATGGGGAGGAGAGAGGCGGAGAGAGAGAGGAGGGAAGAGAAGAGGGGGGGGGCCCTCTCTCTCTCTCTCTCTCTCTCTCTCTCTCTCTCTCTCTCTCTCTCTCTCTCTCTCTCTCTCTCTCTCTCTCTCTCTCTCTCTCTCTCTCTCTCTCTCTCTCTCTCTCATTCTTGCTCTCTCTATCTCTTTTATTGCTCTCTCTCTGTATTGTCATTGAGATTACTTTTGTTTACCCTTTTTCAGAATCAAAAAAATATATAAAATGAAAAGAGTTTTTAGAGATGAAATTTAGTTAAGAGGGAGGTATGTTTTGGAAATAATTACTTTGGATAAATGTTTTTTCTCACCCTTATTTGTCATATATCTAGTTGATGTTTCTCACAAATGAAATGGCTAAAAATTTCCACGTATTGGTTGTCTTGGGTTTACTTAGGGAGACTGTTACATATTGACGGCCAAATATGAGTTATATATGACTAGAAGCTATTTAAGTTTTCATTTGATACATATTGCTTTCCTCTATATATTCGTCTGGATGATTGGTTTATATGCACTCACTATCGCATGCTTACATGCAACCCCAACTCCCTCTCACTCACACTGATTGGAGGAACTGTTGATACTTTTTGGCTTTTAATTAAACTACCCTCCACTTATAAATTTTGACAGAACTTATAACACAATTGATAGTGTAGTGGCTATCATATGCATATGCAACTTTTTTTTTGTTTGTTTTTTTTATATATCATATATAGATAGTGGTATATATCACACACACACACACATGCACACACAACCACACGCACATGCACACACAACCACACGTAAATGCACACACAACCACACACACATGCACACACAACCACACGCACATGCACACACAACCACACGCACATGCACACACAACCACACGCACATGCACACACAACCACACGCACATGCACACACAACCACACGCACACACACACACACACACACACACACAACCACACGCACATGCACACACAACCACACGCACACGCACACACAACCACACACACACAACCACACGCACATGCACACAACCACACGCACATGCACACACAACCACACGCACATGCACACACACACGCACATGCACACAACCACACGCACATGCACACACAACCACGCACATGCACACAACACGACATGCACACACAACCACACATGCACACACCACCAATGCACACACAACCACACACACAGCACACACACAACCACACACGCACATGCACACACAACCACACGCCACACAAATGCACACACACAACCACACGCACATGCACACACAACCACATGCACATGCACACACAACCACACGCACACACACGCACACACACACGCACACACAACCACACGCACATGCACACACAACCACACGCACATGCACACACAACCACACGCACATGCACACACAACCACACGCACATGCACACACAACCACACGCACATGCACACACAACCACACGCACATGCACACACAACCACACGCACATGCACACAACCACACGCACATGCACACAACCACACGCACATGGACACAACCACACGCACATGGACACAACCACACACACATGCACACAACCACACACACATGCACACACAACCACACGCACATGCACACACAACCACACGCACATGCACACACAACCACACGCACATGCACACACAACCACACGCACACACACGCACACACACACGCACACACAACCACACGCACATGCACACACAACCACACGCACATGCACACAACCACACGCACATGCACACACAACCACACGCACATGCACACACAACCACACGCACATGCACACACAACCACACGCACATGCACACACAACCACACGCACATGCACACACACACACACACACACACACACACACACACACACACACACACACACACACACACACACACACACACACACACACACACACACACACACACGCACACACACACACAACCACACACGCACACACAACCACACACGCACACACAACCACACACGCACACACAACCACATGCACACACACACACACACACACACGCACACACAACCACACGCACACACACCCACACCCACACCCACCCACACCCACACCCTCCCACACCCACACCCACATGCCCCACACAACCCACACCACATGCACACCAACCACACGCACATGCACACACACCACACCAACACACACACAACCACACCCACACATACACACACACCACCACACACATACACACACAACCACACGCACATGCACACCACACCACACGCACATGCACACAACCACACGCACATGCACACACAACCACACGCACATGCACACACAACCACACGCACACACACACCCACACCCACACACACACCCACACACCACACACACCCACCCACACACCCCCACACCCCCACACACACACACACACACACACACACACACGCACGCACACACAACCACGCACGCACACACAACCACACACACACACAACCACACGCACACACAACCACGCACACACACAACCACACGCACACGCAACCACACGCACACACACCCACGCACACACACACACACACACACCACAACCACACCCACACCACAACACACACACACACACACACACACACACACACACACACACACACACACACACACACACAACCACGCACACACACACACACACACACACACATACACTAAATTTTACTAAACTGATTTTGGTTCATTAAATGATATTGCCTGAGATTGTGAAGATATGTTACTTAATTAGTAAAAGTACATACATTTGGTAAAATACTTATGTTAGGTAGATTCAGTTATTCATACCTATTTGCAATAAAGTGTTTGTATAAAGTTGGTGCAAGGATATATAAAGAGACTTATGGCAGTGTATAGTAACAGTTATCCATTTCCGTAAGAATGCACTATTATACGCCCCTACCCCTTTCCCCTGAATGTTTAATATCTGTGTTTGCATGCATGGACCCCTGACCCCAACCTTAAACCCAACCCCATCCATAATCTTGACCCCAACCCAAACCTCAACCCCCCCCCCCCCCACACACACACACACACACATACACAATCAAACTCAAAGGCAAATGCTCACTTTGGACTACTTTTAAGAAAATATGAGAATTACGTCGTCATTGCATCATGTCATAGTGATCTGCAGATTTTTCATTTTATCTGTCTACATGTTTATATTTATTTATTTATTTTTTTCTCAGTCTGTATGTCTGCTGAATAGGCAAATTTCCTTTATCTCTATATCTGTTTTTACACATCTCATTTTGTTTGTTAGCATCACATCTATTCACACATATTATTTGGAGGAAACACATCTTCCATGACAATGATTGTCTCTCAGAATGAATGAAAATGGTATAGAAAAGACAGAGTTGATATTAGATTATCCAGAGAAATAAAATGAAGTAGGGCATAATTTTGAAAGATGTGACATGCTAATGTCGTATGTAGATGCATGGACAGTTTAAGATTTTAGTTTTCAGCCATGTAGTTTCTTAAATTTGCTATCTTGTTATTTGAAAAACACATAAGGAGTCAGAAATATATTCATACATTCAAACATGCATTCAAGGAAACAAAATTCAATTAAGTTTTTACTTTTGTCTTTGGTTTTATCTGCTACAATTTGTTTGATCTATTTACATGTTATGCTTTCTGTTCTTGTTTCTCTTATGATTTTCCCCTTCCTATTATAACACCTTTATTCTATGTTTATTTTCAGTGATTAGGATTAGCATTGTTGAAATATGTTGATTAATTTATGGTTGATGGTAATATATGTGAATGTGCCATTTGCACAGTTCTAGTGGAAATGAATGAAGGTATATAGCAATGTTTTTGAGATTATTATTTAATTTTAATGAATTTCACAGAGATTCTCCAGACAAAATCACATTTTAACTTTCCCAGATCTGTTGAGGAATGGGTACATATTTTAGGGGTATGAGTGATTTCAACAGAAGGAGGTATAATACAAAATGCCATGAAAAGGGAGATGTAGTACAGTGACATGTTGTGCAATGAGAAAATAATGTGATAAATCTTCTCTTGCAGGTGTTGTGAAGTTGTGAGGAAACAGGAGAAACAAAGGAAAAGAGGGAGATGCTTCAGTCATTGAAGATATACACTGATAATGTGGGACTCTGTCACTTGTATCACAGAACTCTATTATAGCATGTGATAAAAAAAGCTTCTGACAAAATTTTCAGAAAGTCGTGGAACAGTAGACCTCCACTTTCAGAATTTTGCATCATAACATAATGATCCATGTCTTTTGAAATGTCACACATATGAACCACAGCTTGTGTATCAACTTCTTAATATTTTTTGTTTACTCACTCCAAGTTCCTCTTTAGTCTCAAACTGCATAATGAAAAACAGTTGGCAAAAGTGACTTTTTGTGATTCCTGGAGGCCACCTTGTGGTAGAATGTTGCCTTCAACTTCCTCTCCTGTAGAGTCAGCACAGACTCCTGTCACCTTGGCTGATGGGATCTCTTGTTCACCTGATTGCTTGGGACGAAGGAAGTTACCACATGGCTCTGGGGTGGCAAAGGGGGACCTCCCAAATAGCATCAAGAAAAATATTGGGATGTGTGTTGAGGAGAGCAGTCGGGAAAAGGAGGCCATGATGCCTCCACCGGATCTCTGTACTGGCGAAGAACGCAACTGTGACCGCATGCATGGACCCAGTGACAGCTCTTGTGATGAAGATGCTGAAGCTACAATTGCTCAAGCTGCCTGTGATACCAAATTTGTAACAAGCTTGTCACAAGTTCAGATGGAAGGGGGAGACATGATGGAAGAAGATGGTGCTTGGGGTTTACCTTCCTATCCTCCCGACCTGCCTTCGGATGGTACTGCAGAATCATTAGCGGAAGGAAATAGTAAAAGCACGAGTGCGAGTTTACCAGACCTCTGTGACACCAGAAGAGGAATGCAAGTGAGAGGAAAACCTAGTGCCTCTTCTGGGAGTGACTCTCAGAGAGATTCTGATTATGAGTCCTCAGTCTCTTTGGGAAGTGCAAAAGGGTCAGGGGAAAAAAGGGGGTGTGAAACTGCAGGTTGTGATAAAGAAGAATCTGAAGCAGTAAATTCCAGTAGTGGTACTAATCAGTTATTAAATAGAGTTGATGAAATGGATGAAAGATTATTAAGCAAGAATTATGAGGACTCAGATGAATCTGTGTCACATGAACAAGGAAAGCTATATGTTGATGAGTCAGGAAAAAGAAGCTTCAGTGATGAGGGAGGTCAAATAGATTCTATGCATGAAATTAATATTGAAACGCAAAGTGACTCTATAGTCTCAGGTGAAATCGAAGGGGCAACCGGTCCCTCTGAAGACTTTCTGGTGCATGATAACCAGCACATATCTCTTGTTGCTTGTGGCATAACACAGTGTGATCCAAGCTTTCAGCAAGATGTAGAGATGGCAGACATTTCTGAAGAAGAGCATGGACTTGACTTGATAAGACACAATCTCCACCATTCAAGTCATCCCATGTTTAACAAGTGGCCGTGTTACTTCTATATCACCCAGGAGCATCTACCTAGTTTCTCCATTGATTCACATGGAAGACATATTGGATCTGTAAGGATCATTTATTTTATATCTTTATTAATGATGGGTTAAGTTGTATCATATTGTGTTGAATTATAGACTTGTATTGTACACTCATTATTATTATCATTATTTATTTATCATTCTTATCTGTTCTTGCTTAAAGGTTTTCAGCATTTAAACAATTCTATTTATTGATTGATTAAGCTCACAGAACTTATTTTTAGTTTAAATTATGAACCAAAGAAATAGAATTGAAACAAACATTTTTTATCTTTCAACTATTGTGGAATATTGCTATCAACACTACAATTTTAGTGTGTGAAGTAGTTTCAATGCTTGTATTCCTTAAAGTTTATTATTGACATATACCATTGTTAATATGTTTATTGTAGATATATTTAATAATTATAAATGGTATGGATTTAGTGGAAATGTAATATATTTTGAATATTTTAGGTAGTTTTTATAGTTAAAAGTTATTTCTCATACTATTAAATAGACTTGATATGTGAATATTATACCATTAGCACCAAGTAAATTATTGAAAATGTTTATGAGGCATCACTGCAGGGAATTTAAAGTTGAGAAGTTATCTGTTAAGATCTGATAGACCTTTACAAAATATTTAATGCAGTTCTTACCTGTCCGTGATATAATTAAAGAGATTCTGATCTAACATTTCCATCTGCCCTTTTCCTTTGTTCAACTGGCAATCTCTCCAACAGGAAGCAGCCCCCATGTTTTTCCCTTCCCCATCTGTAAGCCGACCTGCTTCACAGCTGACAGAAGAGGAGCAAGTCAAGATAGCCAAGCGCATGGGACTTATAACGCACCTCCCATGTGGAATTTTCGATGGCTCTAAAAAGAGTGGAGAGTGAGTATAGGTTGGAGTAGTATTTATTTATTTATTTATTTATTTATTTATTTATTTATTAATTATCAATTTTAATTCTAGAGAGTAGGCAGAGGAATTTTTGATTTTATGACATTTTTCAAAATACAGAAATTGGGTTCTGATTGTAAATAAGCCTTCATTGAAGATATATAGAGATGATTGTAGATTATATATATGTACTAAAGTGAATCTATCTTCTCTTTGATGAATAAAATTCATGGCCTGCATAATCCAGCAAAGGAAAGGAAATTGTACATTATTTCTGTCTCCATATATGTTCAACATAACATGATGGATACAACTAAAAGAAAATACAATGATTATTAATAGAAATTAAAGTATAGTTATATGTTTAATTATTATATCTTTGGCAGTGCACATCCCAAGCCACAAGATAAATAGTACATGGAATTAATAGATTGACTAACTCAGTAACACTTTTCATCTATTACTTTATCTGTAGCACATTGAAAGAAGATATTTAATTTGCTGACAACTGATTTCATCCAGACATACTGTTTTTTTTGTTTGTTTTTGAGGGAGGGGTCCAATTTCAAGTGGCACCTACCTATACAATGATATGGCAGTGGAGGCTGCTGGCTGTTCTACACAATAGATATGTGTGGCTTAAACCTATGTGTTATATGCTTTTATTGAATAACAATAATCAGCTTGTCCAAAGTCAAGTAAAATTTTTGGGAAAAAAAGCATTGTCTCCACACTTCATTTTT
>NW_028234421.1:33414826-33424826 GCF_977035675.1 Penaeus japonicus
ATCTCATTGCAAGGGATGTTTTATCTTCCAGAATCACATGTGATTATATCATTAATCTTGAACTATTAGTGCACAGTGTAGTATGCAACGCATTTACACACTTGTACATTCATATGTGTACATTCATATATTCATGTATTTGTGTGTTCAAATGTGTTCATTTTTATGTGTGTGAATGCATATCTGTCCATATGAATATCTATCTATATCTATGATTATATCTATATCTGCATATCTATCTACCTGTATCTATATCTACTATATTTACATCCCCATCTGCATATCTCTATCACTCTCTCCCTCTCTTCTCTTCTCTCTGTTCTCTGTTCTCTATTCTCTATTCTCTATTCTCTCTCTGTCTGCATATATACATACACAAATATATATATATATATATATATATATATATATATATATATATATATATATATATATAATATATATATATATATATATATATATATATATATATATATACACATATGGGCTCATCTGTTTACTAAAAGGATTAGGTTATTGATCATAGCACATATATGAATATGAGTATGTTGTGATATTAATCTTTTTTTTTATGTAGGTTTAGGATGTATCAACATTCATTGAAATTATACACATGCCTCATTATTTAAGTTTTCAGATAGTTGTAATAAATGTTCTATTCCCCTTCCCTTGTACAGTCTGTTTTTTGCCCACTTTACCCCAACTGTCATAGGCATTTCCTTAAAAAAATGATTTTTTTTTTCTTTTTCTTTCAATCAAATGAATTTTGATGTGATATTGTAACGATAATGTGGATTTAATTTGAACGGAGCAAGTTGTAGTAGACTGAAACAAAGCATTTGCAAGCGTTTTAGAACCCAGAGTGCTATAGGAAAGTAGTTAAGAGATCCACAGGACTCCAAGGCATTCAGAATCCAAGATTCCATTAGAGCTATTGGAGCGAGTATTAGGAAAGAATTTAGTAATAGGTGTATATAAATTGACAGGACATAAATCTTTGTACTTTTTAGGCTTTAGTTTAAAAAAAGAAAATTCTTTAAAAAAATCAACAAAAAAAACTGTAGTTAGTATTTAGGAAGAGGAAGCTGTACTTAATGAATCTGACAGTATCCCAGTGCCCTTCCCTATATGAATTATTTATTATAGAGAATATTTATTTGCTTTGATGCCTTGTAATTATTTTTAATTATAATGTTTTGAGACAGGGACTTTACTGATTTCTTATATTTGTATTATTGTTATTATTATTATCATTATCATTATGAATACTTCTACTGTCGTTAATACCTGTCTATTAGTGTCATCATCATTATTAGTGTCATTGTAATCATTATCATTTTGTGTTTTTATCTTAAATGTGAATGGAAATATCTATATTATTCTGGTTATTTCTTCAATTATCATTTATTTGTTATTTTGAATCTTTTATTCATTCATTTTTTCCTTTTTTTATAACCTTTATTTTTTTCATATTAAAGTTTATTATTATTAATCATTCAGGAATGAAACCTTTTCATGCCTTTCTTTCTCAGCTGTTCCTCCTAAGTCATCACCCTCACATTGATATTGATTTTGAAATCTTGAGAAAGGTTCTGTAGGTAGACAAGTGGGTAAGAAAAAGTATGTAAGACTGAATATATATTCCTTGTATGAATAATTATTTGCCTTGATAAGATTAGATGATTGTAACATTTCTATAATGACAATAAGCAATTTTTAGTCATGATATGTATCTTTATGATTGTTGATGGAGTTTATTGTCCAGAATTTTATTTATTGCCACATGATGTGATTAGCACTTTACTTAATTAAGAAGACCTCTATTCTCATTACATTGTGCCTACTATTGTGTCTGTAAATGACAAGGTTTAGCAACTGGCAATTTCTTGTGTGTAAAAGAGAGCAGGAATGTTGTTTGGTGTAATTTCTATTTGCAACGTAGAATCCCCTCGGAATTTGGGTAATATATTTTTTCATTTATTTGTGAAGTGCAAGTGATAATATATCTTGACATGGATTTTTTTTTTCTTTCTTTTTTTCTTTTTTGGTGTAGATACTGTTCATTGATCGCTGCACATTAAAGTGGGATTTGTAGGAAATGTTTGTCCCATAGTAAAGGCTGTGTGTAGGTGTCTGTGTGAGAACTTGTGCATGAATGTCAACAGAAATAGAAGCATGTATATTAATAAAGTAATCCCATGAGAACTTGTTTTTTTTTTCCCCTTTATTTGAAAATGGAATTTTGTCTTTTTTTAGACTTGGCACAAGGATACCTACCATTCTAGTAACTTTTTTTTTCTTTTATTTATTTTTTTTGTTTTTTTTATGTATAATTCTATCTTCTCAAGATTTAGCAGAAAAATACCGTTCTGACAGCATATGAGTTGTTTTTATGCCATAAATGATCTGAAAGTTTTACTTCCAGTACTACACTCAAGAAACATCACCTAATGATAATGAAGACAAAAGTTCAACTGTATTTATAGAAAAAAAAATATAATGTACTATTTATGCTGGGAAGCAATAAAATGAAATAAAGGAATAAATGAATAAGGTATTGACAGTTACTGTAAAGATACATCAACTCAATGATACAGGATGTTTCTGTTCCACCATTGGGATATATTTACAGTGGTCGCCCTGCCCAGGATTATTATCTGTATTATCTGAGAGTATGGCCTCAATATCATCACTTTAACCTCCTACTCAGAGTACTATTTGCTTGTAATACATGATTTGGGAACAAATTGAAAGGCAGACATAACCACATCAACCTACTAATTTTGCCAATAAAACCTGTTCTTGATGATAATAATAATGATAATTGTGATAATAATTATACTACACTAAAGACACTAAGGATGTTTAGCATATAACACAGTGTAAATGAAGACACAAATAGAAATACTGATGTTTGCATCTCATGGCATGTATACGTGCCATCTGGCATTTTGGCACTGCCGAACTGTGGCATGTAAACTTACCATTAAGCACAATTAGGTTAATATTGCTGATGATAATACTGTAAGTCAATTCTCCATTTATACTTTTGTGGTACTGTCATGATGAAATTAATAACCTATGACCATCAAATGATATTGAATGAAATACCTCTGATAATAATCTAATGAGCGACTGGTCAGGTTTGTGATAGTGATTGATCATACAAAAGGGAAAACTTATATGTTAACTATTGATGATGAGGAGGAGGATAAGCCAGGGCACTCTACATGGGATTTTAATCCTCAAATGGAAAGAATTAAAAAGGTAAAACAAACTGGATAGTCTTTAAAAAAAGAATAACAGTAGCTAGTGTTTTTTTAGTTTTTGCTGTGTGTTCTATTGTGCTATATAGCCATATTGCAAAATTATCAATCAACAAACAAACAAAAAATATTTTATGTATGTCTATATATACGAGCATAAATATTCACACATGTCAGTTTGAAGCCAATTTAAGAATCAGAAAAAAGTTACCTTTGGATTGGAAAGAAGCCATCTAGATCAGTACCACCATATGAATATGATTTAGTTAAATAAATTAATAGAGACAGTCATATATGCCATCCGCTAAACCCTGGTTTTCTATAAAGACCAGGAATATTGATTTTTTTGGCATTTTGTGGAACTTTTCACCAACTGCACCTCATGTCAAAGAAAATCCTAAAACGTAGTGTGCATAAGTACGAATCTTATATAGAAACAAACAAGGGCATGGCATTTATAACCTGATTATGATGAGCTGTCGGTGGGCCACCTAATGATTATGGTTTCTTTTAAAGTTGGCGATTAAAACGAATAAAATTTCTCTAATCAGTAACAGTAGTTTCAGAACAGAAAATGATGTACTGATCTCGGGCAACTTCAGGATCCCATAAATTGGCATTGCAGTCACTGATCGTAGATTAAAGATAAAGAGTACGACAAACACCCAAAATATTATTGAACAGATCCGTGACTGGAGTAGACATAACCAGACAAAAGGATGAATACAAGCATTTAAAAAAAAGTATTGCTCATAAAAAGAATATGATAAGAGTGGCAGTAAAAGTTCAACCGATACATGCAATCTCACTAGGCAAGGCTAAATAAAATTACAGGATGGCTGAACACACAAAGTTCCTTTAGCCACCATTCCATCCCTAGCCTAGTCATTCACAACGTAGGATAAAATGGATCTAGAGAATATTCAACAGTGTCACGGGATGAAGGCAAGTGGAAATATCTGGGTAAAAAATAGACATCGAATTATAGCAACAACATCTAGAAAGAAAGAAAGCAGTGAACTATGTGAGGTAAGCTCCTCACCCTCATAGGTATGAAGATAGATAGCAGGAAGATAGATAGATAAGTAGGTAGGTAAGTAGATAGCTGGATAGATAAATATATAGAAAGATAGATAGATATCTTGATAGATAGGTGCATATATAGATTGATAGGTATATATAGATAAAAATGTATATATAGATAGATATGTATATATATAAATAGATATGTATATATAGATAGATGTTTATATAAGGATAGATATGTATATATAGATATAATATATATAGATATAGATATGTATATATATATGTATATATATAATATATATATATGTATATATATATAGAGAAAGAGAAAGAGAAAGAGAAAGAGAAAGAGAAAGAGAAAAGAGAGAGAGAGAGAGAGAGAGAGAGAGAGAGAGAGAGAGAGAGAGAGAGAGAGAGAGAGAGAGAGAGAGAGAGAGAGAGAGAGAGAGAGAGAGAGAGAGAGAGAGAGAGAGAGAGAGAGAGAGAGAGAGAGAGAGAGAGAGAGAGAGAGAGAGAGAGAGAGAGCTAGACAGTATAAAGTAAATGTGTAGCCAATATAGACAACTTACTAACATAGAAAGTGATTGAAATGTCACGTTTGGCTTATGTTCAAGCGCCTGATGCCGTTGATAATTCAGATGTTCTTTCAATTTTGTTTCAAATGTATTTAGGTTGGAAATATTTGTGAGATGTGGCAGATTGTTCCAGATCATTGGTCCTCAGATCTGGATATACAGAGATATTTTTTGTCTTGTTTTGACTCCCCTTCTACTGGCTATTGTTTTTTTTTTTTAGGTAAAAGCCAATGTGGTTAATTTCCTTGTATGATTTTGTGGATTAGTATACTTGTGTCATAATTGTATTTTTGTTGAATTTTTTACCATTTTATTTTTTGTTTATGTGTGGTTTTATATGGTCGAATTTATATGCATTTCCTAATGCTACTCTTGCAGCAAAGTTTTGTAGTTCTTGCGTTTTTGTATTTGTGTTTTGTGTGTTGTACCCCAGATGTTTAGGTAGTAGTTAATGATACTGAGGGCTTGTGTGTACTCTAGATTTTTTACTGAGGTGCTTAGTTTAATGTAGGAACCTCCGAATTCTATAGTTGTATTTGTAGGGATTTTGGCAATGTTCTGACGGCTGACAGTAAATATAAATTGTTTTCTGTGGATTCAGTTTCAGACCATTTCTATCCAAGTAACTCTTTGCTTCTATGGGAGTCTGTTTAGCCTTTTTTTCTATTGGTTCGTTTAAATTGTTTACAGAGGCAGCGTGAAGAAACCGAGAGTCATCGACCTGCTGAATACTGTCGATAAGTCATTAATAAATATAATTAATAAAATTGGGCCTAATATGGACCCTTCTGAAACACCAAATGAGACTTTGATGATGTTTTGATGATAAATTTTCACGTATTTTAACATTTCTGGCGGTTTAGTAAATTCTAAACCAATAATTATCATTTCCGTGATTTCTTAGTTGAGAAAGAAATCATGGTTAACACTGTCAAAGGCCTTCGGCAAATTACATAGAGTGACCAAGTTTATTATCTGTTGCTATAAATTTCATTTGTGATTTTTAGTAATGCTGTTTCGGTTGATAATTACTTCTTAATCCATGTTGCGTATTAGATAGAAGGTTCTTTGCTTCCAGAAATGCTGTTGATTGATTTGCAACTATTTTCTCAAGAACTTTGGATATTAATGGAAGTAGGATAACGGGGCGATAATTGTTTATCTCATCTCTATCTCCTGTTTTGAAAACAGGTGTTGTGATGCCATGTCTCCAGAATGATGGATAAGTACCGGTGACTATAGGTATATTTATAATAATTGTCAGATAGCACGCAATTATAGGTAGACTATCCTTTATGAATCGATAGGCTAGATAACATCCGCTCCTACGGTGTGTGTGTGTCTATATGTTTACACACATATATATATATATATATATATATATATATATATATATATATATATATATATTTATATATATATATATATATAATCATATATATATATATATATATATATTATATATATATATATATTATATATATAATATATATATATATATATATAATATACATATATATACATTATATATAATATATATATATATATTATATAATATAAATATTTATACATATACATAATATAAATACATATACATATACATAATATAAATACATATACATATACATAATATAAATACATATACATATACATAATATAGATTAGAGAGAGAGAGAGAGAGAGAGAGAGAGAGAGAGAGAGAGAGAGAGAGAGAGAGAGAGAGAGATTCATACATATACTGTGTGTGTATGTGTATATATATATATATATATATATATATATATATATATATATATATATATATATATATATATATATATATATATATATATGTATATATATATATTTATGTATATATATATATATTTATGTATATATATATATATTTATGTATATATATATATATATATATATATATATATATATATATATATATATATACACACACACACACACACACACACACACACACACACACACACACACACACACACACATACATATGTATGAGTGTGTGTGTGTGTGTACATATATATGTATACACACACACACACACACACACAGCTACAAAGTCTCTCATTAACATAGAACGACAGGGACTATAATGATAAAAAATAAACAACGCACGCGGATGTAATCATATCACACCTGAGGCAAAAAGAAAACGAAAGAAAAAAAAGGCCTCCGGTTTCTTTTTTGTGGGTCTTTAGGCCTATATATAGGATTTCCCGAGCTTAATTGTACTTACAATCTACTTTTAGAAACCAACACATTTTTCAAACTTCACGCACACATTTACATAGCGTCTAAACACACGAGTGACTGGATTATAAATTGGGTCTAGAGTAAGTGCAGTGTACAGGTACTAGGAAATAATGAGGAAATAATGTCTGGTTGATGAGAAAATAAGGTATTGAGGTCAGTGGTGGTTGACAGAACTGTAATATTGTCGACTGTTAAAAATGTCCCTGACTTTTGCTGTCTTTGTTTCAGCGACATTTATGGGAATATTACGGAAAACATAACACAGATCGATAGATTGAAGATGATCTTTTATAAATATTTCAAAGACAAAAATATATTGTTAAAAAAGGATATATCTGTATGGTCATGATTATTTTGATTTCTGTTGTAATCATTCTTTGTGTTTTCTTATTTATGAATTGTTATTCTTATCATTCCATACATAGATATAAAAGTAATAATAGTAATGATAATATCAATATTACTGTTACTATTAATGTTATCTTTGCTGTTACGTAGCATATCATTTTCAAACTCAGAAAATATCATAATAACATATCACGTATAAAGCTTGTTTTTCATTTAACACTTTTTTTTCCATCTGTTTTTACTCAGAAAACTGAAAAAAAAAAAAAAAATAGACAGACAGAAAAAGCGTAATTCGAAACCATTTCCTCCAGACAAAAGCAGCACGCGAGCTGTTGTCAGGCAAACTTAAGTGAGGTTTGGCAGTGACAACGATCCCGTTCATTCTTTTCTTTGTGGTTTTAGCGCAATTACGATCGGCTATCGTATTTTTTTTCTTTTTTTTTTTGCTTTTTTTATAGCCAGTTCCAATACCGTGTCTACTGACCGTACGTTACCTCTGTTAGTAGATATACTGAGTTGGTTGTAACTGGCTAATACTGTTTCGTTATTTTAGGAAATCATTGGAAATATAATTTTTGCTTTTTCATTGGCTGGAAAACTTTAGTAATTTAGGTGTCAATTTGAGTTACCAGTAATAAATGATTAACATTTCTTGGAAAGAATAAATATGGTAAGACATTTATAATTTTTTTTTCGTAACGCCTACATACATAAACTCATTTAATTTCTTTTTCATTTTCTCGTCAGCCAAAAACACACGTCTGTGCGTATAATTAGGATATGGCGAGTCAATGCTTTTACAAGGAACCCACGATGACATTTGAGACATCTCGGAACTTTCTCCTTGAAATATATGGTCATGAGCAGTGGTTCCCAACCTGTGGTTCGCAAAGGTAGTACTGGGGGACCGTGAATTAAATAAAAAGTTCATGCATATATATATATATATATATATATATATATATATTTATATATATATATAAGGATAAGGATACTAAAAGGAAAAAAAATAATGCAGTTACACATATACGTACACTCATATGACCAAGTAGGAAGTAATCGTTTTTTTCTGTAATGTATTTCTTGTTTTATTCTTTTGTCTTTATTTTCTCATTTTTTCATATTCAGGTACATATATCTTTCTGTTGAGATGAATCTAGTAAGACGTGTTGGTTGCTAGTGTAATAAAGTCAGCATGTCAAGTTGACAGACCTTTCAACATCCTAGGGTCCGTGGGAAAACTCATTTAAATAAAAGGGGTCCTTGGTTATGAAAAGGGCAGTGGTTCCCTAACTAAGGGGCGTGAGGAGAATACAAGGGGGGCGTGAAGTCATCTGCTAAAAAAAAATAATTGATAAGAATAATTAAATAATTCCAAGAACAAGTATCTGCCCTTATAAACGTGTAAAGTATAATACTAAGTATAATTCAGTCACCCCAACCCATTTTCTATTAAGTTACCTCTCCTCCCGCGTTTTTTGTTTCATTCGCTGTAATACAAGCAATATCTTTATTTTCCTAAACAGTAGTAAGCTATAAATACAAGGGAAAATATTCGATTTCATATAAACACAAAAAAGAGGGCGTGCGAATCTTCTGGAAGCAAAAAGGAGGCGTAAAGTAGTATAGTTTGGGAACCACTGCTCTAGAGGGAGGACTTAAAATTTTCGAATTGATTCAAAATTCCCGCTCCGAACGACACAGAGGGACAAGGAAATGTACACGCACATCCATACTGTATGAATAAGCCTACTTATTCGTGTGTGTTGTGCATAAATTAATACAATGTGGATAATGATAATCTAATAGACCGTGCATTGATGGGCAGTTGAAGAGTATTGTCAGCATCATTATATCATCATTATTAATACTTTTTTTTTATCAACACTATTAGCACCATCATCGTCATTGTTATCTTTATTATCATCTTTATTATTACTATTTTTATCATCATCATCAGTCATTATTATTATAATTATAATTATCATTATTGTTATTATCATTATAATCGTAGCCATTAATGCTACAATCATTATTACTACAATATTTATCATCACCATCATCAGCATAATTACCAAGGTAATTAGAAACAGGTAGCGACATATCGTCTTCATGAAAATCCTAGTTGACAACTGTAACCGCTATTATACCGTGAATATCAATTTGAGGTTTCGAAGTTCGAAGTTCACGAGTCGCCATTACCGTTCTTGAGACAAATTCCGAGCAGAGTATAGTGTGTGAATTTTTGTATTGTAGGATATCGGTCCAAATGCAATAACCCTTTGTCATATATATATATATATATATATATATATATATATATATATATATATATATATTATATTATATATATATGTGATATATGTATAATATTTTGTGTATATTTATATTATAATTTATATATATATATATATATATATATATATATATATACATATATATATATATACATATATATATATATATTTATATATATATGTGTGTGTGTGTGTGTGTGTGTGTGTGTGTGTGTGTGTG
>NW_028234421.1:33499826-33502326 GCF_977035675.1 Penaeus japonicus
AATGTTTATGATATTGATAATGATAATGATGATTATGATAATAACAGTGATGATAATGATGGTGACGATAATAACAACAGTGATGATGATAGTGATGATAACTATAATGATGATAATGATAATCAATAGTAAGAATGATGATGATAACAATAGCAACAACAATACTAAAAACAATGATGATGATAATGATAACAACAACAAAATAACAATAATAATGATGATGGTAATGATAATGATGATAATTATGATTATGATAATAATATTAGTGATAATGATGATATTAATAATAATGATAATGATAATAATGATATTAATGATTGTGATGATAATAGTAATGGGGATAATAATAATAATAATGATAATAACGATAATGATAATGATAATACTGTTATCAATAATAGTAACATTAAAACAACAACTACAATAATATTGATATTGATAGTAGTAACAGTAATGACGATGATAACAATGTAATGACAATATTAATAACAATACCAATCATATCAATAATACCAATAACTACTAACGATATTGATAACAACAATGATGATGAAAATGTTATTGTTGATAACCATATTTAAAGTCCCTGGCTAGCCATGACTTTCCCCAACTAAATTTCAAATAAAACCCTAAGAAAACAATACAACTACAATTGCCAGTTTCATCTCTTCCAACCATTTGCATAGAGGCACTAATCTAAAGAATATACACGCGACCCAAAACTCTCCATTGTGTACGAAAAATAATTCATATACATTAATTATTCAAGGAATCCAGCGACCTCGGCACTGGCTTCAAAGATACTTACTTCTCGGGGTTGACAGAAGGTATGCAAATAATGTGAAAGTATCGACAGAAAACCTGGAGAACTATTTTCCAACCCCGAAGGCAAATATGGCGAAGAAAAAAAAAAAAAAAGGCAATTCGAGTAAAAGAGACTCTGGTGATTTATTCTAACCTGGAGACTTATTTTCCAACCCCGAAGGCAAATATGGTGAAGAAAAAAAAAAGGGAATTCGAGTAAAAGAGACTCTGGTGATTTATTCTAACACCAGAGGCAGTCATGAAGGGCAAAGGCATAGGCGCATGGTGGCTGAATAAATTATATTGCTGGGTCCCAGTCCAAGGGGTGATAAATGTATGTACTATATTTCACTATATTTCATTTGCATTGTCATAGCAAATGCGTCCGTTCTTTTATTTTTGTATTCGTAGGGATTTCAGCCAGATTTATTGACTAATGTTTTTTTGCACAATATGTACTGACAAAAGATAAATGATAGAATATGTGTATATCTATACCTTTATCATATCTGTCAATTCGTCTAGTTGCTTATATATGTATGCATGCTTGCCTGTATGTATGGATGCGGGCATATATGTATGTAATTATGTATGTATGTTTAATGTATGTATGTTTGTGTGTAGGCTGTATCTGTATATATGTATGTATGTATGTTTGTATGTATGTATGTATGTATGTATGTATGTATGTATGTATGTATGTATGTATGTATGTATGTATGTATGTATGTATGTATGTATGTATGTATGTATGTAAGTATGTATGTATGTATCCATGTATGTATTTATTTATGTATGTATGCGTTTATATATCACATGTTCGTATGCATTTATCTTTCTACCTGCTTATCAGTACATATGATATAAAGTACATGCACAAATAATGCACACTGTGTTACTCCGAAAAGGCAGAAAACTGGGGACATTGTTTTTGCAATAAACACTCTATTGCATTGAATCTTTTCCATATTCACCAACCATTTCATCCCAGAAAAGAATTAAAAAAAAAAAACTTCTTTGAAAACTATAATTTCATACACATGATTACAATAAAAAACATGCTTTACAAAAGAATTTCAAGAATTGATATAATGTAGAAAAGATCAAACGCAAGAAAATGGCACCGCTTCACGTGATTGGCCAAAGGACTCACTATGTATGACGCTCGCTGATTGGTGCGCTTGGTTTACCAGAGCGTCGAGATTGCCCTCTGGCGGCAAATATGTAAAGCGTATGAAATAAGATATGCAAAATATGTAAAATATGTAAATATATATAAGATATGTAAAATATGTAAATATATATAAAATATGTAAATACATAAAAATATGTAAATACATAAAAATATGTAAAATATGTAAATATATATATAAAATATGTAAAATATGTAAAACTAGTAAACAGGTGAACGCGCTGGTAACTTACCCGCTGGTAAATGTCTTACGATCTTATTTTAGTGAATAGGCTTAGTGCAATTCTTTTTTCTCCAATGTATTGGATTTTGTGTTCGGTAAGGGCAAGAATATGCTATTCTCGCTTTGATCATAATAACTATAGTGCAAAGATGAGTCTTCAAATTACAATGTATTATATAGTGAAGATTAGTTGATTTCCCTAAATATATCTATACCTATTTATCTATATGTATGTGTCTATCTATCTAGATACCTACCTATCCACCTATCTCTCTAATTAT
>NW_028234421.1:33534826-33539826 GCF_977035675.1 Penaeus japonicus
TTCATTCATAAATATACACGAAAACACACACACACACACACACACACACACACACATATATATATATAAATATATTTGTGTGTGTGTGTGTGTGTGTGTGTGTGTGTATGCATGTATGTATGTATGTGTGTGTATGTATATATATATATATATATATATATATATATATATATATATATATATATATATATATATGTATATATATACATATACATTCACATATATATATATATATATATATATATATATATATATATATATATATATATAATACATACATAATATATATATATATATATATATATATATATATATATATATAATATATATATATATATATGCGTGTAGATATTAAACAATTCAGCGAAAAGGGCATAAAAGATAAACACACTTGTATAGCCATATTTAGACCTCCTAACATGTCTCCGTTGGTCTTATGGAGGGGATGAGAGGCAAGCAATAAAGAGACGGCAGGGGAGTACCTGGGATTAAGCCTGGTACGTGAATTGTGTCCTGGGTGTGGCACCACTAAATTTGGTATACGATAGGCCGTTGCCATGAAAACAAAATGATCATGAGAGTCATATTACGGTATTCATATCATGTAAAAACATCAAAATGTCATTACAACATGGGCCACTAATTCTAAGATGCACTTTATTCGTGAATATTATTGTTATCTACATACCAAACATGAATATAAAAAAAACCACAGTAGTCGAGCTCTGAAATCCAAGGATATATATATATAAATGTTTAGATAAAACTGTATAAGGATACTATATTAATCCTGATAACAAGCATTAATGGATAATATGGTACTGGTTATAAGAAAAAAATAGTGATAAAAAATACCTCTTTGGCCCCCTGACATCATATAGCCGTTTCATAACTTAAAACACCTAATTTTGGTCGAGGAACTGGCAACAAAAACGTATTATTAGATCTCAATGTTTACTCAGGCAGAAATTTTGAAGTCTTTGTGTGTCCTTGAAACGACAAAACTTTTCCCTCCAGAAGAGAAGAATAGTAATGATTGCGCTTGAAATGGTTGAACAAAAACACAAACAGACGTATATTTCTTCCACTTACAGACTATTTCTCTTATTACGTGCAAGAAAGAAGAGAGGAAGTTCCCAGTGCCAGCGTAAAAAGGAACTCCTAACAAGCCAACATTGTCTGTTTCCCGGGAGAGTGTGTGAAGTCCTAGGACGTAAACACACACGGCGCTTGTCTTTCTTCCCATCCTTCCGCCACATGTTTCTCCCTTTCCTTCCTTCCTCTATTCTCGTTCTTCTCCCCCTTCCTCCATTATTATCCTCCCTTTCCTTTCCGCTTCTTTCAGCACGTCTCTTCTTTTGATGTAAACAAACTCGACGCCTGCCTCTCTCGCCCTTCCTTCCGCCACAAGCTTCTGTCTTATTTTCCTCTTTCCTTCTTTCTTCTCCCTCTTCTTCTCTCTCCTTGGACGAACGTGGGCTAAGAGGAAGGAGCCCTTTTCCCTCTGAGGATTGAACTTGAAGAGACCAATTTGGAGGTGAGACGAAATGAGCAGTTGGACACACAAAAGGGGCGCCGGGAAAAGGAGTGGATCGTGAGTCGTTTAGATCTCACGCTGCAGGAGGAACCTTATTGAGAGGAACCTTATTGACTGTGTTTGCAGCACGATTTCGCTTGATCTTCGTGCATATGTTGTGTCTATTCTTAAGATTTTTTTTTTTTTAATTTATAAATATTCCTTTCCGATGATATTCTGGATAAGACTATCCCTTCGGAATAGAGCTATTAAAGAGATGACTGAATGAAAGCATCAAGATAAGAATGAAAGTGATAGATTACAGTAATGTATAAGAATACAAATGAGAAGAAGAGACGAAAACGTATTAAGAAGAAAGGACTTATTTATTTATTTATTTGTTTATTATTATTATTATTTTTTTATAAAACTAAAGTAATATAAACACGAGAAGCGAGACAAATTCATTCCCATTATTCTAGCAAAAGAAGAAACGACAGCAACGACAAAAGACAAATCTGATTTCACAAACATAAATGCTCTAGTGCACAGAGTTAATGACCGTCCCACAGCCCCCACGCACAGCAGCCGGGCGCTCTTCACAGCTTGTCTTCGACCCGCGCAGGAAGGACTTCATTCTGCGCTCGGCCGTTTTTTTTTTTAGAAAACACGGACTTCGCTATTCGCATTATAATCAGTGGCTGCGTGTAATTTTATATAGATGGCGGACGCACTTTCTCACGAGATATATATATGTGTGTGTGTATATATATATATATATAGAGATAGATAGATAGATAAATATATATATACATATATATAGAGAGAGATAAATAAATATATATGTACATACATATATATATATATACATATATATATATATATATATATATATATATATATATATATATATATATATATATATATATGCATATATGCAAGTATGGCATACACACACACACACATATATATACAGTATATATATTTATATATATTTATATATACATATCGCTTGGACTGTGTGTATAATTGCATGATTGTATATATGCGTCTACGCTGTGCATGCATGGGCGCAATCTATATATAGACACGTACATAAGTGCAGGCACGGGAACGCGTATGAACATGCAAGCATGCATTTTGCGCAGGCCCTGCTCGTCTATATAAAACAAATGCCCATTCTCACTGGAGTAGATCGAGAGGTAGTGAGCTAGATCGGGGGATGCTAAGATCTCCTAATATCGTGCGAGACAAGCTCAAACGTGTTATTGGAGATTAATGGTAGTCTCCTGACTAAATCACTCCCCTTCATCAAGTTACAATTAAGGCAGGTAGGTGGGGGTATCTGCCCACATCCCTCTTAAATATGATTTCCCAATCAAGACAACGGCCATCATTCCCCGGAAGCGAAAGCGCCCCTGGTCACGGCGGCGATCAGGATAGCTCTGGAGCAGAGGGTTCTAAAAATATCTGATTAGACCCATGATGAATCTTTGCATATACAATGTAAGGACTCTGAGAACAGAATCTGATCTTTTGACACTGATTGAGGAATTTTAATTTATTAAATAGGATATTGTAGGACTTTCTGAAGTTAGAAGACTAGGCGAGGAACAGAAATTACTAAATGATGGATACACTATACTGGATAGCAAACAAGAATTAGGAGTAGGTTTCTTAGTTCACAATTGTGAGTGAAAGAGTAGCTTCTATAAGACTGAAAATAAACAGATATAACCTAAAAATTATCCAAGTATATGCTTCTACCGGCATGATGAGGTGATAGAGAGCTTCTATGAAGATGTGCAAAACTTTACCGATAGAGCAAAAACTCATTTTACCGTGATTATGGGGGATTTTAATGCCAAGATAGGAATAAGGGAAGATGGGGAAAACCTCGGTTAGGACACATGGAATAGGCACCAGAAATGAGAAGGGCAAAAGCTAATAGAATTCGCTGAAGCTCGATCCCTTAAAATTATAAATTCATTCTTCGAAAAGAGACCCGGGAGGAAATGGACATGGAAACCACCATCCAGCATTAAAAACGAAATTGACTTCATAATCACCAATAAGCACGACATAGAAGACGTAAGCGTTATCAATGAATTAAATGTCGGTGGCGACCATAGACTGGTCAGAAGTCGAGTTAAAGTACAGCTAAGAAGGGAACGAAGTAAGCTCATACAGAAGCCTCTCGTTAATCTGATTAACCTTAAGAATAGGGCGACGGTCTTAATATCCAAAACAGATACTCAGCTCTCGGCCAAATGAACGACCAATTCAGTGAGATATCAAATGAAGCTGCACTTGAAATAGGTGGTAAAGACGAAAAAGAAAAGTTCAGTAAGCTTTCGATAGACAAAAATGCTTATGAAACAGTGTAGGGACATGAAAATAACATCAATCAGATACAAAATAGAATCAGCAGAGCTGACTAAGACGATAAACAAGAAGAAAGATGTGTGCAAATTTAACATACGAAAAAGAAATGAAGCTTTGCTTTACGCCACCAGCCTTAAGACAGCAAAAAGGAGGCTCGTAATAGAAAAAAAAAAGTTTGCATAAACGAAACCCAATGAAGAGGTGACATACAATAAAAATGAAATTATCAAAGTAATAGAAGACTTCTATTGCGACTTATACCACTCAAACGGTCAACCACATACGGAGACAAACACAACAATTGGAGACATTCCAAACAATACGGCAGAGGAAGCAAAAAGGACACTAAAAGGCATGAAAAGAAGAAAAACACCAGGAGAAGATGGCATTAGTGTAGATCTTAATCAAGATGCAGGAGAGACTGTGGCAGTAAAACTGGCCAATATTTTTAACAAATGTCTAAGCGTCGGTAAAACTCCGAAATCTTGGAAAAACGCAATAATATTTTCAATACACAAAAAGGGGGACACAAAAGACTTAATGAATTACCGGCCTGTAAGCCTCCTTTCAGTAATCTATGAACTGTTCACTAAAATCATCGAAGATTGCATCACCGATACATTAGATTCAAAACAACCCAGGGAATAGGCAGGCTTCTGCAGCGGATTCTCAACTACCACACACTAACCCAAATAAGAGAGAAAACAGACGAATATAGGAAGCCTCTGTGTATGGCATTCGTAGAATACGAAAAAGCATTCGACTTGGTCCAGATAGCACAGTACTAGATGCAATTCGTAAACAAGGAGTAGAGGAAATATATTGTAGATTACTAGAGGAAATATATAGAGATGGTGCAGCGACCATCAAAATGCATGCAGAAACCAATCAAATACCAGTAAAAAAGTGTGTTAGGCAGGGCAACACCATCTCACCGAAGCTGTTTACAGCTTGCTTGGAGGAAGTATTCAAGAAGTTAGATTGGAAGGAGAAGGGGATTAAAATAGGGGATGAACCCTTAAACAATCTAAGATTTGCAGATGCTATTGTTCTTTTCGGCGAGTCAGCAAATGAATTACAACAATGACGAAGCGATTTG
>NW_028234421.1:33579826-33582326 GCF_977035675.1 Penaeus japonicus
ACTACGCTACCACTGACGCCTGATTTCTTTGCCTGTTCATACGTGTTGTGATAGTGTTTGTTACTGTGATTACTGTATATATCTATTGTGCACCATAACGTCAGGTTATTTGCATTATGGAATAAACCTGAACTTTACAAACTCTGTGTATGACATCACTACCTTATTTGTGGTGGGTTATTAGTTCTGATAGACTAAGACACCCATCACAATATATATATATATATATATATATATATATATATATATATATATATATATATATATACATTTGAACTTTACAATCATCCTGATATTAAATAGTGCTACATATGTAGCCTATCAGTTATATATATTTATATATATATATATATATATATATATATATATATATATATAACATATATATGTATATATACATATATGTATATATTTACATACATACATAATATATATATATATATATATTATATATATATATAAATATATATACATATATATGTATGTATATATATACAAATTAATATGTATATATACATACATATATATATATATACATATATATGTATTTATATATATGTATATGTATATATATATATATATATATATATATATATATATATATATATATTATATATTATATATATACATATATATATGTATATATATACATAATATATATATATTTATATATATATATATATATATATATATATGTGTGTGTGTGTGTGTGTGTGTGTGTGTGTGTGTGTGTGTGTTTTATGAACGAGACAATAAAAAATTTAGTCTGAACATTAATTTTGGTAATCTGTTTGCATGGTTATAAAATCTGTGGCTGTAGCGAGTTTGATATAGATTTTACAAAGTTATAGCGTTCCACAGGTCTTCTACGAGTAGGACCACTCGCTGATATCTTCGGCGAACTATAATGGCCACTAAAACAAGTTTTGTTATAGTCTGGCATAACATAAACATTAGTGAAATCAATATAAACAAAGGAGTAAAGGACTAAACAAATATGAACAATAAAGAAAAACAAAACAAAAAAACAGAAGAAGGAAAAGACCAAAAGGCAAAAGGTGGAAAAAAAATAAAAAAAAAGAAAAAAAGAAAAGAAAAAAGAAAAGGAAAAAAATCCTCGAACCATCTTTGACTACATAGTAAAGGCCACAAACTCCAATATGAGTGATCGGATTCTATGGTCTCTCTCTGGCTTATTTCCTTCCTCCACACACAAAGATCTATTCTTTCGCGGAGATGAAACGGTTATTCCTTTCAGTGGGATTAGACGATAATGACATCGGCTATCTTATCTACGAGCTAATGACAGGAACGAGGATCATGTCTGTGTGGTCCGTTCGTTCGTGGTTCTATCGTCCTTTAAAACCAAAGAGATAATTATAAGATCCTAATTAAAGCGAGAGGAGAGAGAGAGAGAGAGAGAGAGAGAGAGAGAGAGAGAGAGAGAGAGAGAGAGAGAGAGAGAGAGAGAGAGAGAGAGAGAGAGAGAGAGAGAGAGAGAGAGAGAAGATACATGTCTCTATACCAAGCAATCTGTGTCTCATTCAACCTTTTGTCAAAGGTATTATCTCGTGTCTCTTGATCTGTAGATGTTAGAATTGGTCTGTATTGCTAGCGAGGGCTTGGGTTTTTCCCTTTATAGTGTTTAGTCAAGTTTTCTAGGTTTGCGTTTATTGCTTCATTCTAAGTTCATTTGTTTTTGTTTTTCTTTCTCGTATCGTCATTTTCATATTTTCTTCTTCCGCTTAGACATATCATCCGTCCAATTCGACCGATAGAGTGTTTGATCTTTGTAAACTCAATATATAATCATGTAATCATCATGGCGGTAAGAATTCTGATGGTGATGGAGAAGATGATATTGGAAATGATGTTGGTGATGGTGATGATGGTGATGAGGATAAACTAAAATCCAGTTTTGGTTATGCTTGTAAATTTCACGATTTTAGAGTAGATTAATTTCTTCTTAACGAGCAGACTCAGATGTTATGGGATATAAAACTTGAAACCAATATAAAAGTTTAAGCTCGTGACGAGATAGAGGATTAGCGACGATACACTCACTCTTATACTTAATGAGGAAATGTTGAGTTTGTTGTGGATCTACATTGCCACCATGATATCGCTATGTGGCTAGTTCTAATTATTGTGTCATTTATTAACACAAAATAGTTAAGACTCCCTGCGTATCGGAATAACATTTTCTTTTCCAACTAAGCGCCGAGTCCGTATAATGTGCATCGGATATACAGATGGTATACGAAATCTGCAGCACCCACGCACCTCAAAGAGAAAGGAGAGATAACGAAATACAGCAGTGACGGGGGTGAGGCAAAGTTGTAAATCCATTGCAATGTGCGTTGCAATACCACGTTTGATTATCTACAGCAACCTCAAAACTCAACCTAACCCCCCCCCCAAAAAAAAAACAAACTAAAAAAACTAAAAAAAAAAAACTAAAAAAAAAACTAAAAAAAAAAAAAAACTACAAAGGACTACC
>NW_028234421.1:33589826-33597326 GCF_977035675.1 Penaeus japonicus
CACTAACCCAGAATTAACTCTACGTTAATCGGCGTTACCCGTGCCACAACGTACAGTAGATTTCGGTAGCGTAGAATTTCGCTTTGGGGAAATGGCATTTAAGCCAAAGTAGAAAAAGTTGGATTGATTAGTTATCTTTTTATCGCCGCTGGGAAGAGAAGGTTTTACTGTGTGTGTGTGTAGTGAAAGAGAGAAGAGATTGAGAGAAAGTGGAAAGAGAGAGTAGAGAGAGTGAGAGATTGGGGAGAGAGAGAGAGAGAGAAGAGTGATGTCGGGGTTGGATGTGGTTCTGGAGAGAGAGAGGCGAGAGAGAAGGAAGAGGGGGGGCGGAAGAGAAAGAGAGAGAGAGAGAGGGGGGGGGAGAGAGAGAAAAAGCGGGAAGTGAAGGGACGAGAAGATGAGAGAGATAGGAGGAGAGAGGAGAGATCGAAGAATGTGAGCGAGACGAGGGAGAAGAATTGAATGAGATGGACGAGAGAGGATCGGAGGAGAAGGGAGAGATGAGAGAGAGAGAGAGGAGCAAGATAGATAGATAGAGAGATAGAGAGATAGATACCATAGATAGATAGTAGATCGGATAGATAAGGGAGAGGAGAGAGAGAGGGAAAGAGAGAGGCAGAGAGAGAGAGAGGGAGGATGGAGAGGAGGAGAGAGAAGAGAGAGAGAGGGGAGAGTGGAGAGGTATGGGAAGAAGAAGGAGATGGGAGAGAGGAGAGGAGGAGAGGAGAGGAGAAAGGGCGGAGACAAAGAGAGAGAGAACAAGGGGATTGAGGGAGAGAGAGAGAGAGAGAGAGAGAGAGAGCGAGCGAGAGAGAGGAAAGGGAAAGGGAGAAACGGGGAGAGAGCGCGCGATACGGGGTAGCAAGCATATGATCATGAAACAAAATCGATTTTATGTTATTGCACCAACTCGATAGTTGCAGCTATGTGTTTTGAAATGTCTTTATAAATAGCTGCTTAGGGATATTGCGAATAGCCTCAAAGGGTGTTCAAAAGCCAGCAGCTAAATATAAGAATTTAACAAATAATATATTGTTAATTATTACAAATACGTTATTGTGTGTGTGAGTAATGTAGCTAATGTGTATATTATTATTATATATATATATATATATATATATATATATATATTCATATATATATACATATATATTCATATATATACACACACCCACATACAAATATATATGCGTATACTAACACATATAATATACACATATTATGGACAAGAATAAGACTGTATTATTACCATATAGTTAGTTGCCTGTGGGTCCAAAAAAATAAATTCTTCACTAAAGACGGCTTCTGCATCCAATCTTATTTGTTATGAGGTTCACGGAAGTAATGTGAGTGACACTGATTCTATGCGTGTGACAGGTCGGCGTCGAGATGGTGTCAGAAATTAGAAAAATTGATGCGAAAAATTTCGGTCCAAAATAAGCCACATTGACACTAGTTTTAGCACGAAACTGCCACTCAAACATTCACACACACACACACATACACATACATACACAAACACACACACACACACACAAATACACACACACACAGAAGCAGTTGACCTCCCTGACAATCGTTTTATTAACATACATACACACACACACTCACACACACAAATACACACACACACACACATATATATATGTGTGTGTGTGTACGTATGTGTGTATGTATTTAGATAAAACGATTGCCATGGAGGTCAACTGCTTCTCTTGCACTTTCCTCGCATTCATTCAGGATTTGTCTAATACCTTCATAACTGTATTCATGAAAATGTTAACCTCGGGCTCCCTCCCCCCCCCTCCCCCACCCCCCCCCCCCCCACCCCCCCCCCCCCCAGTCTATGCTCTCACTCTAAGGCAGTGGTAAGCCCGCGCGAGTTACGTATCTAACTATCTCTTGCTTTACACATACAATCTACGATACACTACCATTTGTCTTTGTTCCCCCCCTCGCACACGTAATAAGAACACTGACAATATCCAACCTGCGACTTAAAACCCTGGATATTAACATATAATTTCATCAACTCTTTCCGACCCGTAATCGTCGCCTAATGATAAAGTAGCTCTCTGCAGTCGTTTTCTGTTTTCTTTTTGCTTTTTCTGTTTTGTTATAACTCTACTGCTTTAGTTCCTATCCCATATATTTTTTCTCTCTTTCTCTGTTATCATCATCATATTCATTCCTTATGTTATCTTGCCTATTCACTATACTTCTCATCATACTATATATATATATTTATACATACATATATACATATATTTATACTATACTCTTATTATATATATATATTTTTATATACTTATCTTATATATAATATTGATACAATATATCTATATCTCTCTATCTCTATATCTATCACTCATCTATCCAATCTATCTGTCTTATATACTAAATATATATCCTATATATATATATACTACCTCACTACTAACTCATATATATTAATTATATATATATTTTATATTATCCATTACTCATATATCATCATGTACTATAATATATTTATATATATTGTCATACCACGTCTTGAATCAGGGGACATAATATTGTTTTGTCTCAATCTGTATTATATATTCGTTTTCTGTGCCGACGTATTGGTTCAGAGGCTGAGGAGCATATACCTACTACACTCGATGAATGAAGGGGTTGCTGGATTACACAGTTGTGTAACTGCCTTCTCTATGAATACCTTTATTGGATTCCCTTTCTCCCCGGCCACAACAACAGCAACCAATGCCTCGGTACTTCAATTATCATAAGACAGCCTAGCTACTGCTTGCCCGCTGCATGTTTATTACACACACACCACACTACAGCACCCACACACACAAAATTCTTTGCGATATCACAGTTTATGTCCTCCCATCGCTCTATGTCAAAAGAGAAAGGTCTCAGGACGCTGAAGAGAGAGAAGCAGTCCTCAAGAGAGTCCTCGCCCAGCAAGACGAGCCCACGAGGCCTACCGCGGGGGAGAGAGAGGCTCCGGAGAGCCCCGCCGACGCCTTCCGCGAGACGACCCGCGAGAGAGAGACGAGACCGACCGCGACGACGAGATGGAGAGAGAGAGAGGGAGAGCGAGAGAAGAGAAGGAAGAGAGAGAGGACAGAAGACGGAGAAACCCACGCCCCCCCCACCCCCCCCCCCCCCCACCGCCCCCCCCCCCTACGACGACGAGACGACCCGCCACCACGAGTCCGACGCAGCCCCGGCGGTCCGCCCCCACGCAGAAGATGAGATCGAGAGAGAGGAGAGTGGAGGGGCGTGGAAGAGTGGAGGGGAGAGACCCGACACCGCCAGCATGACGAGGACGGAGAGAGCCAGACCCGATACCGTAGAGAGACCCGAGAGCCGAGGTCCCACGACCCGCAGTCCGCAGAGAGAATCAGCCCAGGGGGAACACTAAGACCAAGATCCCTCATGAGCCGCTTAAAGTCAACCTGACCCACAATGAGAGAGAGGGGAAAGACCCCCGTCGCTACCCAGCGCTCAGCTCGAGCTACCACGTCGCAGCAAGACGTCCGCTAGAGAGAGCAGCAGAGAGAGAGAGAACATGAGATCAACGTCCGCACGAGCAACCATCAAAGATCGCTAACGAGTGAGTTAACTTATAGATAGATAGATTCGGGGAAAGTAAGACAGACGATTAGCTAGGATTGAGGAAAGACGTGTACGAGAGGAAGGTGAAATAGATGGGAGAGCCAGAACACTCGGCCAGAACAGAATACACAGAACTAGCACACTTAGACCGCCAAAGCTAAACTCACTCGCTAAAATACTACACCGCGTCCACTCTGCCGGGCCCAGAGTGTCCGTTCACCTTCGTGAAACCCCGGAGCGGTACACTTCTCAACACACTGCAACGTGATCCTACGGGGGCCAGATTGGGGTCAACTCCGCTCAACTCACGTGTTTTTCCTTGAGCCTCCGTTTGCGGCGAACCATTCAGCCCTCGTGGCTTCTCCCCTTCTCAAAACCTCGCCACTTCTATCTGTCCACTGGCCCGCCAGGGGTCCCCAGCGATCCCCGAAGACCACGGCTGCATTTCTTCGCCTTTCTTAATTTTTAACCTCTCTCACATCTCTCCGCTCCCTTTCGTCTCTTTGGTTTTCATTTGTGCATCTTTTTATTATTTATTATTATTTTATTATTATTATTATTATTATTATTATCATTATTATTATTATTATTATTTTATATTATATTTTATTTATTCTATTTTCACTCTATTATTATTTTCTTTAATTACTTTATGCTAGTTTATTTATTCGATTATTATTTTTTTTTACCCACGGCCTAATTGAAACAGCAACTCACTATCATTCTTCTGTCGGTTTCACTTCTTTGGTGTTGTTATCTCTAATATTGTTTGTCGTAATGCCCCTTTTCATTCTCCGTCGACGGCACTAGCAGTGACAAAAAGTATAGTAATGTATAACTAAAGGTTTGATTCGTACTTATGTCTCATGCTAGCCCCATGCAATCAGCACAAGGCACACAATTTCGATACAGATATTTAAATTTTTTAACTTGTGGAAGAAGAATATCCCCCCCCCCCCCGCCCCCCCTCCCCCCCCCCCCCCTTCCCTCCCCCCCCGTCCCCCCCCACTCCCCACACACCCCACGCCCCCCCTCCCCCCCCCCCCCCCGTTCCCCCCCCCCCCCCGCCCCCCCCCCCCACCCCCTTAGTGCTTAAGGATATCTGAAATATTTAAACTGGCAAGGCTGCTTATCTATTGTCTTTGATAGGAGATATCCGGGGAGCGGCTCTTAACGGTGAGGAGAAAGAAGCACAAAGGTATTCTTAGAGAAATGCGCTTTTCTTCTCACAGAATAAATCCTCCGAACGCACTCGCACACCCCTCACGCCAACCAGCCATAAGGACTCTTCCTTGTGCCGTACCGGTAAGGTTCTCTTTTCACTTGCACTCTTCTCTGCTTTTTTTACTAAGGACACACACTCTCTTCTTATCAGACTTTGTTTTCAACGTCTTAGACATAATATGTGTAGGAAAATCTTCGCGCGATATTTTTCTAATATTAATACACTCTACTTTTATATTATATATATATTATACTCATATATACTCAGTCTTCTTACTATATACTCCCTCATATTATATATCACTATTCTATACTATATTACTATTTACCACACCCCAACCACACTCAAACATTACCATACACTCTGAAAAAATGCCGTTATTAAATAAATCTTCACTTCAGATCTTCGGCACTTTCATTGCTATAGAGACCTATAATCGACGAAATAGAGATGTGTACAAATACACAGGGTTTAGGAGCTGCAGGGCCCAATTGGGAGCATTTGCGATGGGGCCGCCAGGTCTGAAATCAGAACCGGTCTTAAATGTCCCGTCGCGATCTTGCCAATTCCCTCACTACTATATGGGTGAGTATCTTAGGCGTAAGAAGCCCGTCAAAACACATCCCAACGCACCGGCATCGTAGTGAATTCGAGTTAATGAACCAAATATACATTAAACTAACAATTCTTTCACTACCTCGCATCTAACAGGCATGAACGTTACAAGGAAATAATAAACAGCGCTGGATAGATCACGTTTGTCGCTTAGAAACATACAATTTATCTATTTGCAACTAATTTAAGCTCACGTTTTACTATTGTCTATTAAAAACGTTTTAAGAACGACAGTGTTTTATCCAACAACATTATTGGCGAAAAACATAAGAATTCTTTGGGTCGGAGTTTCCGCTTAGGAATCGATGGACATGGAATTTTTATAAACCGCAATAACTGACCGCTGCTTTTGTTTCAAGCGGTTCCACCGCGATACGACTTAAAGATTTTTCCCTTTAATGCTGTCCTCTTTCATCGCTGACCCCTTATATTGATATTTTTAAGTACCTCTCCGTGTTCCCCAATATCTTTATCCATGACACAGATACGGCTTATAAAACAATCATCACGACGATAAGAAGAAAGAAAGATAAAAAAAAAAAAAAAAAAAAATCAAAAGGAAAACTGTGCCTAATGCGGTTCTGTCCACGCGCAACTTGCTAATACCAGGTCTTACCGGGTTTGGTTGGTGCTGGGGTTTGTTACACTACGCAAGAAATTATTCCTTCACTCCCCCCCCTCCTCCACTCCTCCCTCCTCCTCCTTCCATCCCTCCTCCCCCCCCCCCTCCTCCTCCCTCCTCCTACATCATCATAATCATCATCATCCTTCACTCTCCTTCTCCCTCTCCCTCCTCCCTCTCTCACTCCCCAAGCCATGCCCATCACCTTCCTCTTCCTCCTCCTCACCATCATCCTCATCTTCATCTTCATCATCACCATCACATCACTATCAATAACATCCTCCTCCTCCTCCTTCTCACATTATTCATCATCATCCCAAAATCATAATTTCAAATCCCATGCTGCCGTACTCTCTAAAGCAAATATGTCAGTAAAATGATCTCATTATTATGGTTAAAATGATAACAGTCCTAACCTAACATAAATATAATGATGATGGTCACAATAACGTCAAAAAGTAGTAGTAATGATAATGATAATGATGATAATTATGCCATGTCCTATAAACACATAATATGACTTCTGTTAAAGATAATGCTCTATACACGCATATGCGCACTCCTATCAATCACATATACTACTTCTAACTAGTTGGCTGCAAGAAAAACTAATCCGGCCTAGAAAGAAATAGAAAGAAAGAAAGAAAAAAAAAACAGGTTATCTTGCATTTAGTGATCGTATTACCAAACGTTTCTGCGTGCAAGGCTACCCCCGGGGTTGGGTTGGTACGCCTGCGACGTGGAATTTCGTGAAAGGCCGTGGCTGCCCTGCTTTTTGACGTTAAATTAACCTATTGTTGAAGAAAAAGCAGCTAAATAAAGTTATGCAATTGAGGATATCCTTCAAAATGTAGGCCTATTCACATATTCATATGTAAGGTCATGTATTCCTTATTTTCATTGTCATTCAAATAATAACGAAATTGATATATAATTTGTGTTCCTTTGTTATCTATAAACATACTTTTCACTCTTAAAGTTAGAATTATATTATGATTGTTACTTCTTGATATGTCCCACTGAAACGCATATTCCAACTTGGAATATTTTATGTAGATCTTACTTATTGATTTTCGCCCCCCCCCCAAAAAAAAAAAAAAAAAAAAAAAAAATCTGAATTATTAACTTAACACAAACTTAAGTTTTCATATCTCCATTACTGAATAAGTCACGTATGTTATTTTAAAAGGAACAAATCATTCAGTATTTGGGGGGCTTTAAATCCTTAGAAAAGCATTTTTTTTCATTTCCTTCAATAAACAAATCACACTTGAAGAAATAGTAACGGAAGGAAGGGAGGTCTCACTCGGGGTAGGTTAGCCCCCCCCCCCCCTCTCCCTTATTTCCGTATTTCCAATACTCATGCGGAGATCCCCGACCCCAAGGGAGATGCAAATGTCTTTATTAATAAGCGAAGGGGCGAGGATGGTAA
>NW_028234421.1:33602326-33604826 GCF_977035675.1 Penaeus japonicus
AATAGTAATTAAGAACGTGTTTGAACGTGTCAACATCAGGTTCATCGTGCGCGGGTGATCATAGTCAGGACGGAGGGCCACGCGCCAGCCTCGTTCGGATTTGAGGCACAGTATTTCCCTTTGGCACTACTACTACTCTGGCTCTGGCTCTGAGGTGTGCCAAGGACCCAGTGATTTGCTGAAGTCGCGGGATTTGTAAATATCGTTTTTTGTTTCTGATGGTACTACCTCATCCAAAGTACGTAGGCTTACCAGCTGGATAAGAGGAGGAAGAAGATAGAGTACTCCAATATAACACGACGCTATGGAAAGGTAAAACAATTTATCAGTATGACATGGCGATTTGAGTTCGCTCACTCGAAGATACGACTATTCACTCGGAACGACCGACACGACACCAACGGGCAGCGACCTGAAAGTGTCGTTGCCCATGAAATGAAGACGTGAAATGTTTAGACCTTCGCTTCAATATCTACTAGAGGAAGCCATCTACAAACTCGTCTCATCCGTATGGGGACAAGGAAGGGGCGTGGAAAGGGATTAATGATAAAAATACATATATGCATATATATATAAATATATACATATATATATATACATATATATATGTATATATATATATATATATATATATATATATATATATTATATATATATATATATATATATATTGTACATATATATTCTTACTAATACATATATATATATATATAAATATACACACACACACAACTCACACACTACCACAGACACACACACTACACACTCACAACACACAACACAGATGAATATATATATATATACATAATATATATAATAATATATAAATATAAGTATATATATAATATATGATGAATATGTATACATATATACCTAAAAACTAATATATTTATATAATATATATACCATGTATATATATATATATATATATATATATATATATATATATATACATATAGATATAATATATATATCATATATATATATATATATATATATATATATATAGCATACAACACACACACACACACACACACACACACACACATATAATATAATAGATATATAATATATAGATATATAGATATATATATATATATCTATAGATATCTATATATATATTATTATACTTAAATAATATATATATATATATAATATATAGAATATATATAATATATATATGGTGGTGTGTGTGTGTGTTTGTTGTGTGTGTGGTTGTTTGTGTAGATTATATATATAATATATAAGTTATATATATATATATATATATATATATATATATATATATACACACACACACACGCATACATATGTATGTATATATATATATATATATATATATATATATATATATATATATATATATATATACATATACACACACAACATATATATATACATATATATACATATATATATATATGGATGTATATATATACATATATATAATGTTATGATATATATATATATATGTGTGTGGGGTGTGTGTGTATATATATATATATATATTATATATATAATATTTATAATATATATATATAAATATATATATATATATATACACACACACACACACACACACTCATACACAAACACTAATGCTCAAAAATCATCTACACATTTCATTTGGAAAGTTCTCTTATTATTGGAATTAAGGAAATGTTGATATCAAAGGAGAAATTTATAATTATATTCTGAAAGGACATACGAAGTAAAGCTGAAAGAAGGAGTAATATAGGAAATTCGGCTACACTTGGCAACACTATTTTAGATACTGAGAAATGTTGAATTGAGGAATGAAATAATATTATGCTTTTGGATTACATGTGAACTTCCGAAATGTCATTTGAAGTTCCGTGATTTTTTCATGTTATATTAAAATAAAATGAGGTACACTGTAATCATACTAGGCATATAGATAAAATGAAATGTATTCCCACAAGGTAGTCTATTGCCTCCAGTTAGTATTTGAATAATGATGTATGACAATTTGTGTAATGTAACCGTTTATTAACTATTAATTTATGTATCCTAGTGTAAAAACAACTCAATACTCTTTCACAATAGTGGTGTCTTCTCCAAGAGTTCCATATCCGACTGCCTTTCTCTACTCAAGCCCTTATCAAGACTATCAAACGAATTGATATTTTTACTATCATGTCAGGCACATATCATGATGAACTGATAATTTTTTTTTTTTTGATAAGGATAAAGAAACCCCTTTTTAGAGCTTCATGAGATTTGGGTCACCTATGTATACGATTCAGCAACAACTGCAACTCAGTAGGTCGAATGCATTACAGACTGAGAGCTCGCGTGTGGACCTTAAAGTCTTGACGTGCACCCGCGCTGAGAGGCTCGAGGTCGAAGTAAATATACCATCCCTTTATATAAAACGTTTCAGGGTGGCACTGAATTATGCAGGCAGAGTATCTAGTGAACCTGCTCACCCTCCCCGGGAATCGATACGACACGGCGACCTTTTTTAATATCGTGGTGT
>NW_028234421.1:33649826-33652326 GCF_977035675.1 Penaeus japonicus
AAGAAAAAAAAATCGATGAGTATTGCAACAATGATTAACTTTCATGATATAATCATCGCAATTGCCAGTCGAAGAACATCCGTTGCGTAAGCTATTTCCAAACGTTACCGTTATTTCACCTTGCCTAACTTCCTCTCAAAATCTAAACGCAGTACTTAAATCAACTAGTAAATGAAAAAGAAAAGGAAAAAAAAAAAATGTTAACGCAATGGTTTGTTCAGAGAGCCGAGTTGCTAACAAGCGGAACCCTGTTGCACGGATGTAAACCAAGACCTCGCGACTTGCTGCTCTTGCACGGAAATAAAATACAGAAGGAAGGAAGCACTTGCACATTGTATTTTAGCACGGAAATGAATGCTTGACTATTTTGGTGCATTTTCTTCAAACAGGCAAAAAGGATTCCAAATAAGAGGAGGATGAGGAGAAGAAAGAGATGACGAATAATAATGATAATGAAAATATTAATGATGATAATAATAAACAAAATACTGATAGTAATAATGATATTAATGATACTACTACTACTAAGTATAAAAATAATGAGTGGAAAAAGGCAAGAAAAAGAGGAATCTGAAGAAGAAGAAAACCCAGCACATACATAAGCCATGTCGTGGGAAAGAGTACAGTTTTCTGTTACAGTTGGCCATTTTTTGCCTTTATTATGGCCGTGGTTATAGTAAATCTAAATATATATTTTTGTACCCTTTAACAATGGTTTACCTTTACTGTAACAAGGCCTTGTAATAGCTATTTGCCTTAGAAATTATTTTTGCAAGGATACTATGCACAGTTAAGCCAGTAAAAGCAAACACGTGTTTTCACTATTCTCAATTAATATGGCTTGAAGAAGTCTATTTTCAAATTTCTTCCATCTCTCATGTTGTCTTTGGATGAACTATTTCAGCTATCAAACTGGCCATTCTATACCATTTTGACTAAGTTAAACCAGATACATCTAATATTCATCACCGGTTATGATAACAAACGAAGAGCAAAAAAACACAGAAGACCAAAAGATACTTCCAAAGCCTGAATACATATTGGGTTTATAATTATCTGTGAAGTATATAAAATACTTTGTACAATGTAAATAAATTCTCACAACACTTTATTAGGATCTAAAAGTTGAAAAAAAAAAAAAAAACAGATCCTCACATTTCACAATTACGCGAGCATGTGTATACACGCTCATCCTTAGGGAAAGATATATATATATATATATATATATATATATATATATATATATATATATATATATATATATATATTTTTTTTTTTTTTTTTTTTTTTTTCCTTCCCACCTGTTGAAGGCAAAATATCCATGACAAGGGATGAATATCCAAGGAATAAAACTTGCAGAACTGAGAGAAGTTTCTCTAGCAATTTGATATTACCCACAGAATAGGGATGAAGGGACTTGCCATGAGTCGGAAGGGCTAGGATAAAACCATGAGGGGAAAGGATCTACAAAAGGGAGGAGACAATACAACACCAATTTCAGAGAGAGATGTAGTCAGGTGTAGATGGATATATCAGCGAGCTGGTTTATTTCACATTCCGTATTTCAACTATTGGAATACGTATGCAGAATGATACGAAGGATGGAGTCAAAATGGGGTAGAATCAACAGGTTCGGATAATTGTATATGTTTTTTTTTGGGTTTATAAAAGAGAAATGGAAAGGGAGATGGAGAATGAGAGAAGAGAAGGGAGGGAAAAGAGAAGAGAATGGCGTATAGTAAAAGAGAAGAGAGATAGAGATAGCTAGATAGATAGATAGAAAGAGAGAGAGAGAGAGAGAGAGAGAGAGAGAGAGAGAGAGAGAGAGAGAGAGAGAGAGAGAGAGAGAGAGAAAGAGAGAGAGAAAGAGAGAGAAAGAGAGAGAGAGAAAGAGAGAAAGAGAGAGAGAAAGAGATAGATAGATAGATAGATAGATAGATAGATAGATAGATAGAGAGAGAGAGAGAGAGAGATTCAGGCACAAGTAGGGTGTACACTAGGCTCTCCCTAAGCTGGGATCCAGGCATTCATGTTCATCCATTCTCCCCTCGCTCGGAACTTCCCCTCATAACGTCCTCTAACACAACTGAGGGGAGGTAATTGCGAGCTTCAGTCAGCTCTGCCGAGAACTCCCCTTATCCTACGGGATCTTTCACAAGGAGATTAGGATGCATAAGGTAAGGGACTTAGAAGAAAGAAAAAGTTACGCCACTTCTAAGGGAGGAGAAATATCATCATAAAAAAAAATATATGTTAATCGTATTCTTCCGTGGCAGCATTTGCATATTTCGATGTTGAATAAAGAGTTGACAAAACACGGAGTTTGATTTCAGGTAATTTGGTTTTGTCTCCTTACAGTTTGATGTTTCGTCTTTGCGTGTGCAGGGATTTGACTTAGCCCCTATAGTTAAAATTCCGTGATCTCTATAGTATTTCATAAAGGTATTTCTAAACCATATATATGATGATAATTTCGATCATGGATAACACAGTACAATAA
>NW_028234421.1:33704826-33707326 GCF_977035675.1 Penaeus japonicus
AAGGAGGACTGATTTTGTTACTAATATATTAAGAACACAATGTCACCTTTTCATCTACATATAGAGATATAGTGTACTGATAAAGGAGGAGACGACAGAGGGATGAGGGACGTCATCAGCAGCAGATCATGGCACAGACGTCATCAGAAAGGGACGATATCGAAGCAGACTCGCCCTAGGGGAGCAACCAGAGGAGGAAGATATGGGGGGGGGGGGGGCAGGGGGGGTTTGTCCCTAGGGGTCAGGAAAAGTGTTGATTATAGTCGGATTTACGTTATTATTATTGTTTTTTTTATTATTATTTTTTTTTTGTTGCTGTTGTTGTTGTTGACCAACAAATTTCAGAAAGTTTGAAACAGAAACGAAAATATAAAGCGTAAAAAAATAAAACAAAAATGGGATAGGCATTACTATGCAATGTACTGCAATGACATAAATAACACCTAAAATACCTCAAAACAATCCTCATCAATTCAAGTCGAGAATTTTGAATTTCATTTCAGTTTTATTGCCATAAAGGTTGTTTGCATGTAGTTATAATTTTCTCGACTACTTTTTCGTTTAACTAAATTCGAATCTATTTAATATCTCTCCTGCACATCCCTTTTTTCAAAATCGTTAAAATCGGCCACAAAGTTAAGACGAAATGTCGAAAAATCTAAAGAAAACGCATAAAAATATGAAGCCAAGATAAAGGCCTTTATTTCGTGTGGTTTCTTTGGAGCTCAACTTCCTCAGTCAATGGAGAAGAGCGTTTAGAAGTATCAAGCAACGGAGCAATATGAGGAGGGGGATCTCATTTTATTTTGTGTTCAAAAATAGTTTCGTAGCCCCTTGATAATTGGAATTACGAACATAGGGCATCGGCAACTTGAACACGTGGGAGGAACAGCAAATCTGAGAATGTTCTCCTCCATAATCCTAGTACTAGTACCGAGGACATCGCTCTAAGGCAGTCGGGCTGGCACTACCGATAATGAGTTTCCAGTGCGTATTTTACTTCATTATAGAATACATTTCGCTTTTTCTTACGGTGTTATTCCCGAGAAGAAAAGTATTTATAGGTTTGAGAAATACGCAAGGGTGAAAGTCTAGAAAATGTCTGTTATAAGGATATAAGCTAAAAAAGCCATTGAAATTGTATTTTCTTACTTTTTTCCTTTGGGATAACGATGCGTAAGAGAAAATAAAATAGAGAGAAAATTGTAGAAAAATTAAATAGAAATCATAAAAGAAATGAATAGCAATTAAAGAAGGGGAAAATTCAGCGAAAATCTAAGGAAATCCTGCAAGAATCGCTAACTGAATGTCGTTTACTTTCAAAAGTATCACAAGCGCAGAGGATCCCAAAATGAAGTGTGGCAGGTCGCTCCCTGAAATGAGTTGTACTTGACATTTGTGTTTATATTAGTTCTTGTGCCAGTTTATAATTATAAGTTCTATTTATTTGATATACAAACGATATTTTATTCCTCGTGAAATTGGGCTTTAAATTTTTTATAGGACTATGATAGGACATAATTTTTGATAAGACTAAATTTCACTATATTCAATTGCTCCAAAGGGGGATCCCATGTCCATTTATTTAAAACATTTAAGTGTATTAAACTCACGGCCATTTCAAGTAACTACAAATACCAATCTTTCCACATACTATATTGATCATAGTAATTTTAATTTGAATATGTCAAAATGTATTGTCAAAAACTCCTCAAATGAATTAGAATATTAATGTAAATTAGCATCCAATAATTTGACTGCGGGGGACGAATAAACAAAGAAGAAAACAAGTACTAATTTTGCTTCCCTGGTCTTACCATTTTATATCAGACGATCTCGCTGCAAACAGGTTGGTTTCCGTTGAAGAGAACTTTGTGTCTCAATTTTAAGGGTATGTTGAATAGCTAGAGTTATGAAATGCATTTTAAAAGCTGTATAAGGGGAAGGGCATAATGATCATTGAAGAATTTAGAAATCTGGTCCTTCACAAGTCAATCTCTACATGAACCGAGTAATTGGCTGAGACGCGTCACCGGATACGACGCTATCTGCCAAAGCCTTGCCTCCAACGGTTATATTTTGGCGTTTAATGAAAATGACTAAATTCGTGGATCGTTATAGGAGACAACGCGATAGTAGAGTGTAGGTCAATATTTCATTAAAAATTAAATCTTCATAAAAAAAAAAAAAACTAAAAAAAAAAAAATAATAATAATAAATAAAATAAATAAATAATAATAATAAATAAAATAAAAAATAACGTGGATCCGACTATAATTAACACTTTTCCTGACCCCTCGGGACAAACCCCACCTGCCCCCCCCCCCTTATCTTCCTCCACTGGTTGCTCCCCAAGGGCGAGTCTGCTTCGATATCGTCCCTTTCTGATGACGTCTGTGCCATGATCTGCTGCTGATGACGTCCCTCATCCATCTGTCGTCTCCTCCTTTAAGGATAAGGATAAGCCAGATTTGCGGAGCAGATGCTACGCCGGGCTTGT
>NW_028234421.1:33719826-33722326 GCF_977035675.1 Penaeus japonicus
GAATTCTCACATCCAGTCTTCATAAATTCCTATTATCTCCTCTTGTTGGTCAGCAAACACCATCTATTTTGTTTCGTATTTTCAGTTGCAATGTCAAGCCATTTGCATTCTAAATGACAGTGTGTTTGCGTCCGGAAATCCCAGAACAGTATGTATTTTGGATCACAACCACCCTCTCCTTTTTTTGCTGTCGTAACATTATTGTCTTCCATGTTTACACACTTTCTGATCTGTTCCTACTTTCTGACACAATTTCCAGATTATTACCTGGTTTACGTTATTCTATCTTCAGCAATTGTACTGTAAGTTTCCTTGCTGGTGAAATTCGGATGTAATTATGGTTTATCGCTGCAACAGCCTTGCCACAGAACTGAGTTTCCTTTGAGATATTGTCCTTGTTAATTATGCTTTTGATATAGACGTCCATCACAGTAGCATCATCAATAACAGGATCATTATTGTCAGCAATAGTTTTTGTTTGTCTGTTTGTTTGTTTGTCGCTGTTGCATCATCATCAGCTTTACTAATAATCTTAACTAGTATTACCATCATTTTCAATATTTGCTCACACTGACAACTAACGTAATAAGTGTTTCCTTACAATGGAAAGTTCTTGTATTCTTGCAGCTAGGAAAGTTCTAAGACCGTAGATGCGGCATAATTGCTGAAAGTTATCTATATAACTTGTGTAAAGAAGCTAGATCATATCATGTAAGATGATAATCAGTTTTAGTATTAAAAACAACGACTTTTGTGTGTGTGTGTGAGAGAGAGAGAGAGAGAGAGAGAGAGAGAGAGAGAGAGAGAGAGAGAGAGAGAGAGAAAGAGTGAAAGAGAGAGAGAGAGAGAGAGACAGAGAGAGAGAGAAAGAGAGAGAGAGAGAGAGAGAGAGAGAGAGAGAGAGAGAGAGAGAGAGAGAGAGAGAGAGAGAGAGAGAGAGAGAGAGAGAGAGAGAGAGAGAGAGAGAGAGAGAAAGGTAGAAAAAGAAAGAGAGAGAGAAAGAGAGAGACAGATAGAGAAAGAGAGAAAGAGATAGATAGATTGATACTGTATATAGATAGATAGATTGATAGAAAGAGAGAGAAAAAAAATAAAAAAGATTACTAAAAAAATATTCCAATCAAATCTTATCAGCTGATTCATTTCTCACCCGCCTCCCCCTTAGCCCCCCCCAAAAAAAAACAACAACAAAAAAAACAGCCTACCCTTCAGCATCTTACCCTTCTGTAGACCCGTAGATTTCTTTTCCAAAATATCACAACGAAGAGACAACAAAGACGGCCATTTATCGGTTCGGCGGTTATCTCTCGGACGAAGATTATTCTGCATGATTTGCAAAAAAAGAGAGAACGAAAAAAAAAAAGAAAAAAAAAATATATGCCTCATGGCTATCGTGCGAGGAAACGACCTTTATAAACGTTTTCGAAACCTTTGTAGTCAGCTCCTGAATTTGAATATTTTTGCGTCAAGGGCAAAAAGTCAGATGAGAAATTCTTTCATATATAATGTTAAGGAAACGTGTCTTTGGATTTATAGATGGATGTAATAATGAAGTTTTTTTATTATTATTTTTACTGTTTTATTTTATTTTTTTTATTTTTTTCAACAGTCAGTGTTTGTTATTTCATAGATATTATCACTTAAAGGTATTTTGTTGTTATTCTTTGCTATATCCGTCTCACTAGTATGAACCTTTTCATAATCATCATCTTCATTAGCTTTATCACATCCTGATCAATGTAATCATGATCATTATTCTTATCATCATTATCATGATCATTATCACCATCATGGTCATTTTATCATTAAATCATCATTACCATCATCACCATCATCATCATCATCATCATCATCATTATTATCATTATCATAATCCTTACCATCATTATCAACACTATCACAACTGCTACAACAAATACTACAATTTACTGTACATTATTCTAATATGATATCAGTGCTAACATAATTAATTATGATTAAAATAATTATGAAGAAGAAAAAGAAGATGATTATGAAGATGCTGTTGTTGCTGCTGATGATAATGATTATAAAGATGATGATAATGATCAAATGATGATGATGATGATAATGATGATGATGATGATGATGATGATGATGATGATGACGATGAGGAGGAGGAAGAAGAGGAAGAGGAGCAGGGAAAGGAGGAGGAGAAGAAGAAGAAGAAGAAAAAAAATCAGAAGAAGAAGGAGGAAGAGGAGATGGAAGAAAGAAAGAGGAGGAGGAGGAGGAGGAGGATTACTCTCACTATCAATGCCATTATCAAAATCACAAAGAGCATCAAAGATCACGGAGACAATATGAAAATAAAATCAAAGTTATCATCTAACCGTCACTTACGAAGACAACAACACAGCGGCGCAAATCGATAGCGGGCAAATTTTAGCTGACGCCACATCACCCAAACCTTACACCGCAGGATTCTCTAATCGTCTTGCGTAACTCGACCGAAAATGGGATGGGTTTCATGAGAGAAATT
>NW_028234421.1:33729826-33732326 GCF_977035675.1 Penaeus japonicus
AATTCTTAAGTGGGTGACATAATACATTCAGTTGACAGTAAAGAGACAGCATTATAGTTAATGCGGGAAACTGAAAGAATACTTTCATATGGCAGTTTTAAATTTAAACAATGGATTATGACTGGGGATAATGATATTTGTAGCATGGATATTTCCGTAAATGGATCTGAGAAAATACTTGGTTTAAACTGGGATCATAAGAAGGATAAGATTACATTCAGGATAAAGTTAAACTTTCTTCCAGGTATAAGGGTATTAGGACGGGTTTGGATTTAAATCCTTTTAAACCCTCTTGAAATAATGTAATGTTTTCAACTAGCTTACCTGATTTACTTGATTGAATTGTTGGCATTTCCTGTTTGCTATTTTATACATTATATCAGGTCGAATTAAATTGATTACGGCAAGCCTGTTGTTTTTCTGGTGACCAAGTATAAACGAGTCTAAATCTCTCTCTCTCTCTCTCTCTCTCTCTCTCTCTCTCTCTATATATATATATATATATATATATATATATATATATATACATATATATTGAGATAGTAAGAGAGAAAGAGTGTGAGATGTGCTTCAAGTGCCACTTATTTGCCATACGGTTGCCATGTGGCACCCGCGAGTCCGACATGGAAGCCTATTAATAGCTACAGGCCAGTGTATAAGAAACTGACCTGGTTTACCCTCACCCTCACCCACTCACTTACTCTCTGACGGGGAAGGCTCACCTAGCTACCACTCCCCCGCCTCTGACACGTTTGACAAGCCACCGTTACCTAAGTAATTGTCGTCATATATACGTGCCGTTATCCACCAATAAAGGAATCAAGAACTACCAGACTTTGGCTCAAAACCTTTTGTGAACACAATCTCTACAATCTGCGCATTCTCATAAACTTCTGTCAGAAGCGGAATCTACTACAAATAGCTAAAAGTCTACTTTACTCGCCCCACGACCTCACATGGATTTTTTTCCCTCAGCCCCCAGACTACCTGCCACAGTGAAGAGCAGCAAAAGTTAAACTACGGGCAACCTACAATTACAAGAGTTAGGATGTAAGGCAATATAGGAACACCCAGGCAATTCCAACATCAAGATATGAAAAAAATAAAGTCCTGGCTACACAACGTACAAGGAAGAATAAGTCCAACGACAAGATGGAGCCCTCCAGACCCGCGCATTTAAACTTCTTCGAAATATTTCCGCTCGACATATCTACTGTACACAAAAGCCATAAGTACATACAATGGGCCAATTTCCTCTTATTTCTCTATTTTCCTATGCCCCCCTCCCATATACATATGCTAATTAATTTTAACATAGTAAGAAGTTAAAACGTTATTTGTTAGGCAAAATGTTTTTTTCCACTTTATTCAACGTAGAAATTACATTCGACATATTCATTTCATAATTCATTAATTAGGTGTTTTGTTTAGTTTGCCACAAAATGACCTTTAAAGAAAGTAATTTCATACGTTTCAATATTTATTTTCATTCGTCAATCATTCGTTTGCATCATTGAATTCTATATTTCTAAAAAGTAAACAAAATGAATCTTAAAGTCCGTTAAATATTTTGGGAATATTCCATTGATAAATTTCCCATCCTCGCTCCCCGGACGTGCGCGTAGCACTCCGCATCCCAACTTCCTCCTCCCACGCTATGTATTCCTTGGGACACGTCAGGTCACAGCTTTCACTTTTCCCCTCCCCCTTCACATATGTATGCCCCTTCCACACTCCCTCCCAGACGTTCAAAGACACGAGTTGCGTTATCATATGATTTTTTTTGTTTTTTTATTGTTTAATAAGGAAGGCCTCCATGGACGACGATGAAACCTTCAGAACTTGGCAAACCAGCCTTGTGAATCCTGATGTCCTATAAAACTGCTATTTTGAAGACCAGAATACTTTCACAACCATGTGAGTTTGTTGAATTATGTGTATCATACACATTAGTTAAGTTGAGCTTAAGCAAGTCACAACCGGTTGCCTTAAACCGTTTCGTTTCGCTGTGTATTTTATATAAAAGGTTGATTATTGCATAGATATTCCCGACTTGGATCACGTTCATTGTTATCATAATTTTTCATTATTTGTCTGATTCTGGTGCGAATTCATACTTATCGCTTAAGCTATAATTTCGGCGGTCAAACGTAAAATTATCCCTGAAATAGAGCCACAGACGCTAGGGGTTGCACGTAAGACATTTGCACCTGCTGTGAGCCAGCTATCCGATTAGATATTGAACAGAATGTTCCCGATTCCGATTATCATCATCATTCATTTTTCATATGGTTATTCCTATATATCAAGTGCGAAGTCATAATTATCTACGTGGTTCATGTTGCACTTGCTAATTATTACAAAAGTTCTAACATTATTTGTTAATTTCAGTACATATCTATTTAATTTTATTATTTAGAAGGAATAATTCCATACGAACTTGAAATAACTCATCTTACTCATACATACATATGCTCTCATGCTCTGTGCCAGTCACATT
>NW_028234421.1:33757326-33759826 GCF_977035675.1 Penaeus japonicus
TTACCATAACAAGCTGCGAATAAATTATTCTGCAAATAGCGAAAGGAAGCTCATCGTATATCTTCAAACTGTATTGCAGTGTTTGAAAAAGTTTGAGCCTTATCAACCAAAAGTTCGTTCTTTAACATAATAAAAAAAATGTTTATTGATTGTTTGTACGGAGAGCGTCGTTAACAATTTAAAAGGCTTATTCTGACACTCGGGGAGGCCGGATATTGTCAGCTAGGGAGTAATTTCTCTCCTTTCTTATTTATGACTCTATTTGCCGTACTACATTATTCATGTGATATGAAACTGGTCGCAATATGTTTCCTATAAATGTATATGTAGATGAGGTCGACCAGAATATCAGCACTACCATAACGCAAGTTGAGTAAATGTTTATACGCATTTTTTTTTTTTTTCTACTGAAAAGTATGGGAAGGTTATTTTAAAGATATTTCCATAAACATTGAGCAATATATGGATTTCGGGCGCATAATTCACTAACATTGCCTACGTGAAATATTGCTAATTCACTATCTGGGTTCCCTTTCTACGCAACCATGCCTAGTACTGCCATCTGTTGTTGCACACTCTAGAAAGACAAATTGCATAATACCTTGCATTTAGATATCTCAGCGACCGCCAGTCAGTTCGTTTTATATTCCACAAAGAAAGGGTTAATCAAAAGTAATAAAGTCATTAGATATTAGAGGACTGTCAGTGTGGCTAGTCGAACATACGCCTAGCCGGTTACGATCAGAGTTACGATCGCCTTTGGAAACTAGAGTTATATTCCACTTACGGATATTGTTTCAAGAAGTTGAACACTTGAATTCCTCCTATCATTACCATGTTAAAGTCTAAAATAGAATCTTTAGTTGATTTATTATCAGAATAAGGAAGGGGAAACCTATTGTTGGTTTTAATCTAATTAGACACGCTTTATTTCGTTTTTCCCATCCATGGTAACTGAGTCCTTTGATGTCCGAGTGGCTGTACATCTTGTTTCTGTTCTGTGAATCTAGCAGTTCATGCTAGATTAGATTGAAGTGATCGAATAGAATTTGGTCAATTCCATTCTAGTTCAATTTTATTACCAGTGCTTTCATAAGCTTTGTGAAATAGATTGTTTTATTTTTGGTACTGCAACAGAACTGAAATATTGTATTATATACTCCTTTCCGTTTGGATCTGGTTTCAGTTTCATATTCATAAAAACCTACAAGCAATTTTACGGATCACAGATCTGCGGAAACGTTAACTTATTGATAAAAGCACTGGGTGTATCTCTCTCTCTCTCTCTCTCTCTCTCTCTCTCTCTCTCTCTCTCTCTCTATATATATATATATATATATATATATATATACACACATATACATATTTATATATATTAATGTATATAGATAAAGAAATATATATATACATCTCTCTCTCTCTCTCTCTCTGTCTCTCTCTCTCTCTCTCTCTCTCTCTCTCTCTCTCTCTCTCTCTCTCTCTATATATATATATATATATATATATATATATATACATATAAATATGTACACACAGACACACACGTACATATATATGGCTATATATATATATATATATATATATATATATATATATATATATATATATATATATATATATATATACATATATATATATATATACATTTTATATATATATATATATACATATATATATATATATATATATATAATATATATATATTATATATATATATATATATATATACATATATACACACATAATATATATATATATATATATATATATATTATATATATATATATATATATATACTTATATGTATGTACATATATAAATATATATATTTATATATATATATATATATATATATATATATAATATATATATATATATATATTATATATATATATATATATATATATATATATATATATACATACATATATATGTATATATACGTATATATATATATATATATATATAAATATATATATATATATATATATATATATATATATATATATATGTATTATGTGTGTGTGTGTGTGTGTGTTTGTGTGTGTATGTATAAATATATTGTGTATATATATGTGTGTGTATGTATATATGTATATATGTATATATATATGTATATACATATATATACAAATATGTATAAATACACAGATATATGTATAGATAAAAATTTAATAGATATAATTGATAAACACACACACACACACACAACACAACACACACACACACACACACACACATACATACATATATATATATATATATATATATATATATATAATATATATATATATATTAAATATATAATATTATATATATATATATTATATATATATATATATATATATATATATATTATATATATATATATATATATATATATATACAGAGGGAAAGAGAATGATAGAAAGAAAGAAAGATCAAATAGCAAGTAAATATCAATTACACATTTTTTTAGGTTTAGAATAAGTAATTTTACGTTCATACTTAACAGAGACCT
>NW_028234421.1:33877326-33887326 GCF_977035675.1 Penaeus japonicus
GGTGTGGGTGTGTGTGTGCGTAGGGGAGGATGAGGGGGGGTGGGTGGGGCGCTCTGACGCCGCGAGATCGTCGCGCGCGAGCGCGCTAGACGCGAGCGCTGCGAGCGCGAGACTCTCTTGCGCGCGAGCTAGCGCGTATAAGAGTGCATTAGAGGAGAGAGAGAGAGTAGTGAGAGTGAGAGTGAGAATGATATTTACGAGGGGTGGACCGAGATAGTGTGAGATAGATTGTAGAGTGTTTATATATTTGAGAGGAGAAGAGGTATTATAGAGAGAGTTAGAGTGTATATATTTTTATATATAGTATATTATATAATATATATGCAGTTAGATGAAATATGAGATATTGTATATAGATATTTAGAGATATTTATAGATATTTATATAGTGTATACAGATATGTAGATGAATTTGATGATAGATTTATAGCTATAGATATATGTTATATATAGTAGATATACCGATATATGTAGATATATATTTTATATAAATATATAATATAGATTAGTTGATATATCGATATATATATATTATTTGTACACGCACAAACATGAGCCTCATACACGCACACACACACCACACCACACACACACACACACACAGACAACACACACACACATTTATATATATAGACTTATAGGGGATTGTATATATATATATATATATATAATATCTTGGTATATATGATATATATTTATATTTATATATATTTAATATATGTATATATACATATATATATATTTATATATATATATATATATATATATATATATATTATATTATTATCTCTAAAGAGAAAGAGAGAGAGAGAGACAGAGAGAGGAGGGACGAGGGAGAGAGAGAGAGACATAAACACACACACACACTAACACACTCTTTTATGATACATGTGTGTTTGTGTGTTCCATCTAATCATACATGTAGTAATTCTACATAACCTACCAAGATGTTAGGTCTCCAGTCGATATTCGATGTTTTAAAAGTATGCCTCGCGTAGCCCGTGTCCTTTTACCATCTCGCCTGTCCCCTGTATCCAGGGAGCTTATATTCCAGCGTCACTAGAATACCTGGCATGAAAGAGTGAAAAGCCCGAGCGAAATGCTGGATTTACAGATGCCATCCTCCTTAGACCCCTCCTCGAGCACAAGTCCATTTGGATGCTTTTGATAGAAACCGATCTCGTTGCTCTGGGCTTTCCGTCTTGAAAAGAAGAAGGACTCTATATATTCAATACTGTCGTTTGTGCAATGTAGAAATGCTATCTCTAGAGTCTGAGTGTGCCTCAGCGCTGGTGGACGTGTGGAGGTTGGTGTGGGTTGGGAGGGGGGAAGGGATGGTTGACAGGGGAGGGTGTGTGCGGGTGGCGGGGTAGGATCGTTGGCACGACCTGCTGTGGGGGCTAGGGCAGCCTGGGGTTGTTACTATGTGTTGGTGCTGAGCTAGAGGGTGGGGGTCGGCTGGTTGGGCCATCAGCTAGAGGTCAAGACTGGGATGGGGTGTATGAAGGAGGGGGGGGGGGGGGGGTGTGTGTGTGTGTGTGGTGTAGAGTGAGAGTGAGTGTTATTAGTGAGTTTGTGAGTGGTGAGATTGAGCGATAGAGTGATTGGTGTGTGTGTGATCAAGAGTTGAGTGTGAGTGTAGTCGTGTGTGTGTGGTGAGTGTGTGTAATGTGGGTGTGTGTGAGTGAGGAGTGGTGTTTGAGAGTTAGTGGTGAGTTTGTAGTGAGTCGTGTTGGAGTATGAGTGTCATGAGTTGGGAGTGGGAGTGGGTGTGTGATTGAGTGGGTGTGTTGAGTAAGTGTGTTTGAGAGAGTGAGTGAGGGTGTGTGTGTATTTACTTGTGTGTGGTGTGTGAGAGTTAGTGTGTGATTGTTTTAGGGAGGGAGTTTGAGGGAGTGTTTGTGTGAGTGTAGTGTGTCGTGTGATGAGAGAGACGATTTAGAGAGAGTGTGTTTCAGTGTGGGATTGGGAGAGGGAGAGTGATGTCGGTGGGAGATTGTGATAAGTGTGTGGAGTGAGGGAGTAGAGTATGGGAGTTAGATTAGATTGTGTGTGTGGAGTGTGTGTGTGAGTGTGTGTGAGGGTTGGAGTGAGTGGGAGTGAGTGAGTTGGAGTGTCGAGTGAGTGTTAGAGTGGAGTGTGTAGGAGTGTTAGAGATTGAGAGTAGTCGTGAGGTAGTGTGTGAGTGTGAGTGCAGAGTGTGTGATCGAGAGTGAGAGTGTTGTTGGGTGAGTGATGGATGTGTGTGAGTGTAGAGTAGATGGAGAGAGAGAGTAATGTTTGAGAGGTGTTTGATTAGTAAGTAGTGGTTGTGGGAGTGGGTGTAGAGAGTACGGTAGGGAGTGTGTGTATAGAGTGAGATAGGTGAGATTGTGAGTGTGAGTGAGTGAGTGAGTGAGAGATTGAGATGGAGTTAGAGAATGATTCAGAGAGAGTGAGTTTTAGAGATTGAGTTGAGTCTGAGAGATGTGTGTGTGAGCGTGAGATGAGAGTGGGTCGGTTGATGAGTGGGCGTGTGAGATACGGGACGATGTGTGTGTCGAGTCGAGTAGCTGAGTGAGTGTTAGTGAGATATAGAGGTTGTGAGTGTTAGAGAGGTGCCTGAGTGTGTGTGTGTGAGTATCGGTGAGAGTAGAGAGTGGAGTGTGGGTGGAGGAGGGTGAGTTGGAGGGTGTTAGTGTGTGTTTGAGTGAGAGTCGTTTGTATTGTCGTGTCGAGAGTGTGTGTGTGTGTGAGTTTGAGTGTGGGTTTGAGAGGGATGGTGTTAGTGATTTATGAGTGTGTGTAGTGTAGGGTGGTGTGAGAGAGTGAGTGTGAGTGTGTGGTGAGAGATAGAGTAAGACTACAGATGATTGAGGTACCTGTGAGACAAATCGGTAGAGGAGTGAGTGTGTGAGAGTTTGAGAGTAGTGTTGTGAGTGAGTGACTAGTGTGTTTCGTGTGAGTGGTGTGAGATTGTGTGATTGTATGTGAGTTGTGTGTGTGAGAGTGAGATGTGTGAGAGTCGTGTGTTAGTGTGAGTGGGAGAGTAGGATCAGAGAGTGATTGTATGTTAAAGGGAGGGGAGAGGGTGACTGTGATTGATTGTCGTGTGTCGTGAGAGAGAGTGAGTGTGTTAGTGTGTGAGTGTGGGTGTGTGTGATTGTGTGTGGGGGTGTGGGGGCAGGAGTCAAGATATGAGCGTGTGAGTGTGAGTGTGTGTGTGTGGTGTGTGTGTGAGCTGTGTGTTTGTTTAGTGTGTGTGCAGTGTGTGTGTGGTGTGTGAGTGTGTACGTGAGTGTGTGTGAGAGTGAGTGTTGTTATGTTAGTGTAAGAGTGAGGGTGTGTGACGTGAGAGTGAGAGAGTGTGGGAATGTGTGTGGTCGTGAGAGAAGTGCGAGTGAGGAGTGCAGTGATAGCCGTGTGTGAGAATAGTTCGGTCAATTTGGAGAGTTTGTGAGGGGAGAGTGTGAGTTATTGTGTGTGTGAGTGTGTGAGAGTGAGTGTGAGTTTCAGTGAGTGTGTGAGTCGGTGTGTGATGTGTGTGTGATTGAGTGGTTAGTAGGGTGTAGAGTGGGTGAGTGCGGAGTGCGTGAGTGATTGCGAAGCGTGAGTGAGAGAGAGATGACGTGAGAGTGAGAGTGAGTGATGAGTTTGAGTGTGTTTGTGTGGGTTTGGTGTGATTGAGTGTGTATTGTGTTCTGTGTAGAGGTAAGTGAGTGTGTGTGAGATGTGTGTTTGAGAGTGTTAGTGATTGTGTGATTGAAAGTATAGAGAGGTGGGAGATAGTTGAGGTGATATAGTGTGAGAGTGAGTGTGTTTGTTTAGTATGGTGATTGTGTGTGGTGTGTGTGATAGTCTGGAGTTAGGGTGAGGGTGTTGATATTGAGTGCGGTGGTAGAGTGCGAGTTTGTGTGGGTTTTTGTGTGATTGAGACTGGTGAGTGTGTGAGTGTGAGGAGTGATAGTGTCGAGTAGTTTGAGAGTTAGAGTGTGGGTGGGTGGGTGTGTGGGAGGTGAGTGTGTGTGAGTGTGCAGAGTGTTGAGAGAGAGTGTGAGTTTTGGTGTGTGATTGAGTAGAGTGAGTTGTGAGGGAGAGAGAGATTGTGAGAGTGTATAAGGTGGGAGATTGGGGTGGGTTTGAGGGTGTGTAAGTGTGTGTGTGTGTGTGAGTGAGAGTGTGAGAGTGTGTGAGAGAGTGAGAGTGAGTGTGTTTGTGTAGAGTATGTGTATTGGTTGAACAAAGAGACTCTCGAGTGTGTTTGTCCGTGTAGTGTGTGTGTGATTTTGAGTGTGTGATTGGAGTGTGAACGGTGTGGGGAGTGTGTGAAGGTGAGTGATATAGAGTGAGTGAGGAGAGTGAGAGTGTGTGATTGACCGCGGTGTGTGTGTGTGTGAGAGAGTGTGTGTGTGGAGTGTTTGTTTGTCGACAGATGTTGTGAGAGTGTGAGTGAGTGATAGTGTGAGAGTGAGTGAATTATTGTTTAGTGGACGTTCTGCATTGTGAGATTTGTTGTGAGTGTGAGTTAGTGTCGCAAGGTGTGGTTTGGGTGTGTGTGATGATTAGAGAGTAGAGAGAGTGTGTGTGAGTGAGAGTGTGTGTGAGGAGAGTGAGTGAGTGATAGGGTCTAGGTGTGATAGATGTGAGAGTGTGAGTTGTGTTTTGTTATTGAGAGTAGGAACTGTGTGAGGGAAAGATTGAGCGTTAGAGAGAGCAGACGCGGTGTGTGATAGATGATTGTTCAGAGTTTTATATATTAGATTGAGAGATGAGTGATAGTTAGTTCGTCCGTTCGATCGAGAGTGCGTGCTAGCGAGATAGTTATGTGTGAGCTGAGGATAGTAGTGCTGTGTGTTGTTTGTGTGTTGATGTGTGTGAGTGCTGGGTGTATTATTTTTGTCTGTCGTAATGTGGGTGTGTGTGTGAGGGTGTGATGTGTGTGAGTAGAGTGGTGTGAGAGTGTGTGTGTGTGTGCGTGTAGAGTGTGTTTTTGTGTGTCTGCTGAGTGTGGAGTCGAGTGTGAGATTGTGTGTGTTTGTGAGTGTGTGATGTGTGTGTGGGTGTGGGTTGTTTTTAGTGAAGGTGTGAGAGCTGTCGTGAGTGGGGTGTGTTTGGTGTGTGAGGGTATGGTGTGTGTGTTAGTGCGTGTAGTTTGTGGTGACGTGTGTGAGTGAAGTAGTGTGTTTCGTGTGAGAGATGGTAATGGTGTGAGTGAATGGTGTGTGAGTGTTCCTTGTGTGAGATGGGTGTGTGTGAGTGTGAGTCTGAAGAGCAGTGGGTGATGAGTGAGTGAGGGGAGTGGCGAATTCCTAGCGTGCGTGCGAGCGAGAGTGCGAGTTGATTGTGTGTGTATGTGTTATATGAGTTTGGTAGTGTTAGTGAGTAGTGCTGTGTGTGCGTTTGTGTTTGATTGAGTGTGTGCTGAGTGTGTCCCCTCTTGTGTTAGGGTGAGAGAGATTGTGTGTTTGGGAGTGTGTGGGTGCGAATGAGTGTGAGTGAGCGAGAGTGCTTTGCTAGAGATGTGTAGTGAGTGAGATAGAGTGTGTGTTTGTTACAGTGAAGTATTTGATAGAGAGATAGTTTAGAGCAGAGGAGATGTGAATTTGTGGGTACATTGAGTGTGTTGAGAGTTTGTGTGTGACGTGTGAGAGTGTTTGTGTTTTGCCATTGCGATTGGTGTAGATAGTTAGATATAGAGTATAGTGTGGAGGATAGAGATAGTGTGGAGTTAGATTTGAGATATTATGTGACGTCGTTAGTAATGGATTTGTGTATTCTGAGAGAGAGAGAGAGTGACAGTTTTAGAGTGATATATATATTATAGAGAGTTTGGATAGTGGAGAGGTGAGGAGATTGGAGTAGTATTGAGAGTGATTGTGAGATTAGATGTAGTATAGAGAAGATAGTTTGATATGATATATATCTGTGGTGGGTGTGGAAAAAGTGTAAGACATATATTCGAGATATAGTTAGTGAGAGAGAGAGAGATGTTTTGATATTATTGAGATAGTGAGTTATTGATGATAATTATGATGTGTGGTGTGTGTTGTGGGGGTTGATATGATATAGTGAGAAATCTAGTATATGCGAGAGTTGATATTGAGGTGAGAGATGTAAATTGTTGAGCTAGTTTGTTAGTAGACTGGGTGGGATGTATGTGATGTATGTGATATCTTGTTAATTTGGGATAATACCAAGTCCCTAATGTGAATTTGACGGACATTGGGGGGGGGTGGGGTTAGAGAGAGTTGCAGAGTGGGTGAGAGATAGAGTGTGTGTGGGGTGAGATGTGTGTTAGTGAGATGTGATTGTGAGAGTGATGGAGAGTGATGTCACTCATCACTGGGGTTTAAAGATGCTGTGAGGGAGGGTCTGGAGAGTGGGTGAGTTTGGGAGAGAGGAGTGTGATTTAGTAGAGAGTGAGTGTGAGTGAGGTAGAGAGTGATGTTTTAGTGAGAGAGACAGATGTGAGGTGAGGCGAGGGTGGTTTGTGTGTGTGGGAGAGATAGTATTTGAGATTCGTTATGAAAGTATTGTGAGAGGAGCTGTTAGTAGTGAGTGTTACAGAGGTATGAGTGTGTTCGTGAGAGAGTTATGAGAGAGAGAGAAATGTTGCTTGACATAGGGTGTTAGATTGTTAATTGTGATGAGAGATTGAGAGCTTAGTGTCGAGGTTGAGATGGATGTATGTAGATAGGGATGTAGAGATTGATAGTAGATAGACTATTTATAGAGAGAGAGTGAGAGTGTGTTAGAGGTGGTGGGAAGGCTCCCGGTGATAGTTAGTGTGAAGTATTTTGTGTGAGTGTGAGAGTGTGTGAGAGTGTGATGTGGTCGAGTGTGTGTGTGTGTGGGGAGTGTGATTGAGTGTGCAGTTGTGTAGTGTGTGACTAGTGTGTGAGAGTGGGTGAGTTGACGAGTGGATTAGAGTGTAGTGTGTGTGAGTGATGTGTGTGAGTGTGAGATGTGTGTGAGACAGTGGGTGGATTGGGGTCAAAGTGGGTCTGAGGTGTGTGTGTAAGTAGTGTGTGTGAGAGATTTGAGGTGTGTGTGTGTGTGGTGGAGTGAGGAGAGGGGTTAATTGTGTGTTTGATTGTGGGTGAGTGTTGTGTGTGTGTGAGATGAGTTTGTTAGAGCTGAGTGTTGTGTAGAGTGGGTGTGTGTGAGGTGGGTGTGCGTGCGTGGAGAGCGTTCGAGAGAGAGTGGAGTGTGTTAGTGTTATGTCATTAGGGAGTGGGTGTGTGGAGTGTGAGAGTGTTTTGTGAGTGTGTTGTGAGTGCGAGTCGTGTATGTGTGTGTTGGGTTTTTGTGTGTGTGTGTGTGAGAGAGGAGGGAGTAGGTAGAGTGGGTAGCGTGGTGCGACGAGTGAGTGAGAGTGGTGTGTGAGTGTTGTGAGTGTATGTTGAGAGGTTGGAGAGGTGCGTGTGTTGTGTGTGTGTGTGATTGAGTGGTGAGTGGTGAGAGTCGTGTATGTGTGTGAGTGTGTGTGATTGTGTGTGAGAGTTAGTGTGTGTGAGAGTGTGTGTGTGGGTGTGTGTTTCTATGTGTGTGTGTGAGATTGGTGTGTGGTGTGTGTGTGTGTGTGGAGTGTGTGTGATGGGTGTGTGTGTGTGTGTGTGTGTCGTGGGTGTGTGTGTGTCTTGTCTGGTGTGATGTTGAGCGGTGATGTTGGGTGGTGTGGTATGTGTGAGGTGATTGTCGTGTGTGTAGAGTCTGTGTGTGTTTGGGGTGGGTGGGTGGGTGGGTGGGTGGGTCGCTCGTGTGTGTGGGAGTGTTGTGTGTGTGTGTGTGTGAGTGTGAGTGTGTGGGCTGGGGGTGTGTAGTGTGTGTTTGTGTGTGTAAGGAGTGTGAGTGGTGTGTGTGTGAGTGATGTGTGCTGTGAGTGAGTGTGTGTTATGTGTGTGTGTCGTGTGTGTGTCGTGGTTGGGTGGTACTATGTGTTCTCTGTAGTTATGTTGTTGTGTGTGAGAGTGTGGGTGTGTGTGTGTGTGTGTGTGTGTGTGTGTTGGTGGTGTCGTGTAGTGTGTGGTGTGTGTGTGTGTGTGTGAGTGTGTGAGTGTGTGTGCTTAACTCTGTATGTGTTTGATTGTGTGTATGAGGGAGTGTTTTTTTGTGTGTGTGTGTGTGTTGTGACGAGTGTGTGAGTGAGGAGTGAGTTGGTGTTAGTGTGTATATTGGGGTGGTGTGGCGTGAGTTTGAGTGTGTGTTTGTTTGTGATTGTGTGGAGTGTGTGTGTTTGGTGTGTGTGTGTGTTTTGTTTGTCTGTGTGTGTGATTATGTGTGTGTGTGAGTGTGAGTGTGTGTGAGTGTGCTTTGTGTGAGTGAGTGAGAATGTGGGTGTGAGTGATTGTTTAGTATGGTGTGTGTGGGTGTGTGGTGTTGCTGATTGTGAGTGTGAAGTTTAGTGTTGTGTTGTGTGAGGGTGTGGTGTGTGTGAGTTGTGAGTGTGTGTGTGTGTGTATGTGTTTGTGTGGTTCTGTGAGGTGTGTGTGTTTGTGTGTGTGTGAGATAGTGTGCTTGATTGTGTTTAGTGTGAGTGTGTGTATGTGTGAGAGGGTGTGTGTCGTGTGGGTGTGAGTGATAGAGTGAGAGCGCTGAGTGCGTTCGTGAAGTTGAGAGCGCGAGTGTGTTTGTGTGTGTGTGTGTAGTGAGTGACAGTAATATGGAGTGAGGGTGAGTGTGTGTGTTGTGTGTTCGAGTGAGTGAGTGTGTGTGGGTGAGATGTGGGTGCGTATGAATGGCATGAAGAGCTGCGTGCAGTTGCGTGTGGTTTGTGTGTGAGCTGTAAATATGTAATCAGTGTGAGTGGTGAGAATGGAGAGTGAGTGTCTCGTGTTTGTAGGTGTGAGTGAGTTTGTAGGTGTGAGAGAGTGAGAGCGCGTGTGTCTGTGTGTGTTTGTGGTGTGTGTGAGTCGAGATCAGTGTATGATTGTGGTGAGTGTGTTGGAGTGTGTGTGAGTGCGTGCAGCACTGAGATTGATGGTGAGTGAGAGTGTAATTGTGTGAGTGAGTGGTGGTGTGAGTAGAGAGTGTGAGTGTAGTGTGAGTTATGGCTGTATAGTGAGAGGACTTTGTGGTGTGAGTGAGATGTGTGTTTGATTGTGTGTGTGTTTGTGTGTGAGAGTTGTGGGGGAGTGTGACGTGAGAGTGTTTGTGTGTTAAGTGTATAGAGAGAGTTGTTGAGGACGAAGCAGAGATATAAGAGAGAGATGATTGTGATAGATGTGTGATTGCTGGGATGTGGGGGAGTGATTTACAGTGTTTTCGTGATTTTGCATAGAGATTGTTCTAGAGAGTGAGATATAGTTATTTGTGATATATATGGCTGTGGGGGGGTTGGGGGGTTGTGTGAGATAATATAGATAGTTAGCTAGGAGTTAGATTGAGAGTGACGGTTATATATAGAGTAGAGTTAGAGTTATATAGATAGATACTATTTAGTTGAACTGGGATTGTATGGATTGTATGTAGGGTTAGATGTTAAGTTGGGTATACTCGTCCCGATGTTTGTGAGACAGCGTCAGTTGGTGAGTGTGGTGATAGATATATAGGGAGTTATGTTTTTAGGTAGAGAAGAGTTGATAGAGATACATCGTATTTTATATTTTTATAGTTTTATTGATTGAGTGATTTGAGAGATATATAGATATATACTATATTGTATTCTATGTAGTTGTTTGGACAGAGATTAGGTTAGAGATGTATATCGGGGGGTGTGGATTAGTAAGTCAGTCGTAGTGAGAGTGTGATAGTGAGAGATTGGATTTTAGATATTTTGTTTCTAGTTGAGAGAGTTGGTCTGTGGGGGGGGGGTGTTGAGAGTTACGTGAGTGTGAAATGTAGAGTGATGTAGAGTGTTTCGACACCGAGATAGTGATGAGTAGAGATAGTGTGAGAGAGAGTGACGATGGAGATATTGGGTGGGAGGGACGGGTTGGTGGTTGGGTTATTTGTTTAGGGGGAGTTTACTCGACCAGTAGGATAGACAGCCGGACGTTGGTGTGGGGGGTGTTAGAGAGCTG
>NW_028234421.1:33892326-33894826 GCF_977035675.1 Penaeus japonicus
ATATATATATATATTATATATATATGTATATGGATGTATGTTAATATGTAAATAGATAAATATATGTATATGTATATATACATATATATATATATATATATATATATATATATATATATATATATATATACATATATATGTATATATATATATATATGATATATATAATATATATATATTATATATATATGTATATATATATATATGTACGTATTTACATATATATATATACATATATATACATAGATTCATATACATATATATATATATATATATATATATATATATATATATATATATATATATATATATTGATATATATATGTATATATATATATATACATATGTATACATATTTATACATACATACATATATATGTATTTATATTTATATATATATACATATATATATGTATATAAATATATATATACGTATATGCATATATATATATATTATATATATATATATATATATTATATATATATATATATATATATGTGTATGTATATATATATGTATATATGTATACACACACATACACACAAAAACACACACACACACACACACACACATATATATATATACATATATATATATATATATATATATATATATATACATATACATATATATATATATATTTATATATATGTATATATACACACACACATATATATATATATATACATATACATATATGTTTATGTATATATATATGTATATAATATATATATATATATATATATATTTATATATATATGTATGTATACACATGTATAATATATATATTTATATATACTGTATATGTATACACATGTATACATATATATATAAATATATATATATTATATATTATATATATATATATATATATAGGTATATATATAGATAGATAGATTGATAAGTAGATATATAGTCTTTTATATGTATATATATATATAAATATATATATATATATATATATATATATATATATATATATATATATATATATGTATGTATGCATGTATATATCTTATTTCTTTCTATTTTATTCATACAGAAAAGACAAGAAACGGAAGTAGATACAACATCCCCAAGGGCAGAAATCCTAGTTAGGTTAAAGTACATCTCACACCTCTCACCTTTTCGACAAGCCCTTCGTCTCCAGCAGCTGTGGGGCAATTACCTGCGCTGGAGCAAAAGGTACGAACACTGTTGGTTCTAGACAGACCACTTACGAAAACTGACCTAAGCCGCAAATAAAGTTTGCGAGTAGGTCGACTGAAATCTGAGTAATTTTTCTCTTCCTAAATTATGTATTAGAACTGGCAATATGGTACTCTTTTCCGGATTCATTTAGTAAGTAAAGGTTTTATGAGATACTGAAGTGTTCCATGACGTTAAAGGAAGCTTTAGCTAATGTTGTTGTAAAGAGAAAAGTATACCATTTAAGATCAAAAAGTCAGACAAGGAATAAGGAAAACTATGTATAGGATCCGAAAAAAAGAATAGCGAAAAAAGAAAAACAATCGCAAATGTAGTTACCAATGAAGAAAAAGGGATTTGTAGTTAAGACTAAGTACAATTGTTTATATATATATATATATATATATATATATATATATATATATATACATATATATATAATCACACAGACACACTCACACACACACACACACACACACAAAACACACACACCACACACATACACACATATATATATATATTTATATATACATACATATATATATATATATATATATATGTATATATATATGTGTGTGTGTGTGTGTGTGTGTGTGTGTGTGTGTGTGTGTGTGTGTGTGTGTGTGGAGATTATTATATAGATAAACACATGTATATACACACACATATAAATATAGTATAGATAGACACACACACACACACACACACACACACACACACACACACACACACATATATATATATATATATATATATATATATATATATATATATATATATATTTATTTGTATATGCATGCATGTATGTATGTATGTATGTATGTATGTATGTATGTATGTATGTATATATAGATAGATGAATAGATAGATATATAGACATACATAGATAAATAGTTATAAGTGAATTAAAAGTTATGAGATAGTTTATGTGTTAGTGATAGATAATCTCAAAGGCCAGTTCTTGTGTTGTTAATGTAATATAATGTAGGTCTTTAAAGCTTAAATTTCATCACCACATACTACATGCAGTCAGGAATTGTCCAAGGAAAGTGATACATTCATTCGGTCGGACTTCGCTATTACTGTCAGTGGTTATTAGAGACATTTTGTTTGTTTCACAGAACGTAGGTAGCTTTCCTTTGTATTCGCTTAAAGTCTTCCTGTTTATTCAATCTCTATTTCATTGCGTCTATCACGAATGCACTCACAGACTCACTCACTGATCTTACATGTTTTACGCTGAAGTAAAAAAGCGTTGCTTAGTTGGTTATAATCTGATGTATTACTTAGATTTTTAAAAAAGGCAGAAGT
>NW_028234421.1:33909826-33917326 GCF_977035675.1 Penaeus japonicus
TGGATCCGGTGATACGCCTCAGATTCCCGTGGATATAAATAGTTTTAAAACTTTCATAAAAGTATTTGTAATAAAGGATGGTGTGTGACCAGTGTAACCAACGTTAACACGAGTAACACGAGGACACTAAGAGGCACAAGACAATGATTTTAAATATTTCAATCACAAATATTGATATGAAAATAGATTCAGATGATTTTGAGTGAATCGTCGTGTGTCAAGATATAGTACCTTTCATTTCCCTCTCATTACTATCTTTCGGGCTTGATTCGTCAAATAGTTATGGAAGTAGATTTTAAGCTGTTTCATTTCACTATATTTATTACATTTTAATTCGAAGCCCATGCTGTGTTGCAAAATAATTCATATCCTCAGGAAACTTTTAAAATATCAACTTTTAAGTTTAGTTATGAATATTGAAATTCTCAGTACAATGTCTATAGTAGAATGGAACAACATATCAACAGCAAAGATAACGCCCAGCGATGTGTTGCAACAATGAAATAATGCAAGTACGAATTAATTCTTATGAACAGAATTACCGAGTTCATTGCTATAATAAAACAGGTTGAATAACTCTACGGAAAATGAGAATCACATTTCATTAACTGAGACCAAACAACATCCACATGCAACCACAAACCTCGCCTGATATCTTTTGATAAGAAAAACATTTTAAGAAGTGATCATGATAGAGTTATTTTATATGATATGCCTAGGACTGAAGAAAAGGATGATGATGGTAATAATGATGATGAAAAGTAATAGTAAGAATAACTAATGATAAAGACAATTATAACAATTATACAATAATTGTGAATATATAAGCATAACGATGATGATAATAATGGTAATGATAAGGATGATGAGAATGATAACGTTGGCATGATTATAACGATGATGATAATAATAATAATAACAATAATAATGATGATGATACTAATAATAATTATAATTATAATAAAAACAATAACAACAACAATGATAATACAATTATAGTAATAATAATAACAACACTAATACTAATATTGATGATAACGATAATGATAATGATAACAATAATATTAACAATAACAACAATGGTAGAAACAAAGAAGCACTCGAGGGATAGACGCAAATGCAGTTTTAAAGAAGGCAAGAGCGAGATAAATAATAATGATGACACGAAACACGAAAACGCATGCAGGTATAAAACGATTATCACTCTACGTTTGTTTCCTTCTGAAATTTTATGACCGCAAGAGTTTCATCGCCATTACTATAATGTATAAAGTTTCCTTTCCTTTGTATTATTTCTTTTGTATCACTCGTATGCATTATTTGTACATTTTTTTTCTTCGCAGATTCTGTCCTTCTCTTTTTTTCTCTCTGTCTCTCTCTCTCTCTCTCTCTCTCTCTGTCTCTCTCTCTCTCTCTCTCTCTCTCTCTCTCTCTCTCGCTCTCTCTCTCTCGTACCCTTCCTTTCGTAACTTATTACAGAGAAAATACAGACTCTCTCTCTCTCTCTCTGTCTCTCTCTCTCTCTCTCTCTCTCTCTCTCTCGCTCTCTTTCTCTCGTACCCTTCCTTTCGTAACGTATTACAGAGAAAATACAGACTCTCTCTCTCTCTCTCTCTCTCTCTCTCTCTCTCTCTCTCTCTCTCTCTCTCTCTCTCTCTCTCTCTCTCTCTCTCTCGCTCTCTTTCTCTCGTACCCTTCCTTTCGTAACGTATTACAGAGAAAATACAGACTCTCTCTCTCTCTCTCTCTCTCTCACTCTCTCTCTCTCGCACTCTTTCTCTCGTACCCTTCCTTACGTAACGTATTACAGAGAAAATACAAACACGATATCAAAAAACAAAAGTACCTTTGCAGAGTCTATGGCAATGATGCTGATCACGCACATCGGTTTCTTCACACGTCATAAACTTTTGGATTACTTCGCCAAGAATTCTATAGAAAAACTGTCTAAATTTCCTATGCATTGTGAAATTCGAGACCCTGTGATAAAAGATCGTGGCGAAACACATATATCTACGGAATATATAGATAGATGAATAGTTGAAGGAATACATGTTTGGATAAGATGATACAACGATAGATTATTATTGAACATTTACATGCATAAATACCTAAAATATCTCTTTCTATATTTCTCTTACCATATCTTTGAATTTTACTTCCTCTCACTTTCTATATGTATTTTGCTGTCTCTCCTTTCAAATCAAACTTGCGTAAAATACCCTGCCTAGTTCACCTTTCATAAAAAAAAAGAAACATAAGTAAGACAACGAAACAAAAAGAGATTATTCACTTATTGCATCATAATTAAAGGTTAGGAGTGTAAAATATTTAACACGCATTGTGTACCCTCAGAGCATTAATTAATCAACGCGAGAAAGTGCACATAACGGTATTTATAGATCTTTAGTCATGTAATGCATGAGAGTGTCTAGTATCATCGATCCTTTCATTGGCTGAAGATTTGTTTATGTCGCTTAGGGAGAGCACTGTCCGGCTTTTCTCGTCATTTGTTTACGAATAATAGTTTATGGATACGGTTATATATGTATATATATATATATATATATACATATATATATATATATATATATATATATATATATATATATATATGTATATATGTATGCATGTAGGTATATATCTATATATACATGTATAACTATTTATGTGTATATTCATATAACATATATATATATATATATATATATATATATATATATATATATATATATATATATATATATATATATACACATATACACACGCACACACGTGTTTGTACTCCTATGCAAGTTTCCCATTCGCTCGTTCATATAAACTATGCTGTCATTCCGCCCTATTACCCTTTGGACAGATGTTCAATGGGATGGCTGAGATAGTTTCTAGCAGGTGTATATCAACTCCTTCTATTAAGGTGAAATTCCCTAACTATTGATCAGAGCATAAACTTAGATTTACCAGATTCGGTACTAAATTTCGGTGCTTGAGTGTTGTTGTTTGGTTGTTAGAACATCAAGAATCATGCAGGCACTACGTAGATAACCACAAGTGTGAATGGCAAGATGGATCACAATTTTGCGTATGTATATCTGTCTACCCGTACAGACACACACAGCGCGATAGATAGTTTTAGATAAGTTGACAGACAGTTGGGGTTTTATAGAAAGAATTCCTTTGATAAGATCTTGATTTTTTTTTTTTTCAGAATAAATATAGTGACCAACAAATTACTCACAAATATTAAATAAATAGTATGGTTATAATCTTTAACCACACTGTCATTCATTTTTATATGTGAACAAAATGCGGCGGCCATTAACATATTACACTTTTATTCGTAATAATGAAAAAAGAAACAATATAATATAATGCAAGATACAAATATTCCATTATTTTTCTCTTAATGAAATGTGAGGAAGGACGAACCCAAAAGAAATGTTATGTTGCATTAGGTATCATGTGGAGAAGATGCGCCAGGAAGTCAGAGGAAAAGAACCATGAAATGAGCAAGGGGTAAATTTAAGCCAGGCTTGGCATATCCTTCAGGAAATGAAAAGCCAAGCATGGCGGAGGGCGGGGGGAATAAGGTGCGCCACCAAATCCTACATTCCATTGACCAGCTAGAGGAAGATTTATCGGTAACAACACCGGGGAAAAAATACCTGCGAGTGGGGCTTTCAAAACAGCACACATGGAGGAAACATTGCCTATGCAAACACAGCGCGCAAGAACCCCTAGATCAGACCCCCCCCCCTTTTTTTTTTTTTTTTTTTTTTTGTCTCTCTATTTTAGTTTCTGTGGATTAACAAGTCTTCCCAAGTTTTGGGTTTGCTTGAAATAAATGGATATTTATGACAAGTTGAAACCTAGGCATTTTTTGTCTCTGCCTTTTCATGCTTATATATATATATGTGCGTGCTTTCCCTCTCTTTCTCTCTCTCTCTCTCTTTCTTTCTCTCTCTCTCTCTCTCTCTCTCTCTCTCTCTCTCTCTCTCTCTCTCTCTCTCTCTCTCTCTCTCTCTCTCTCTCTCTCTCTATCTATCTCCTCTCGCTCTCTCTCTCTCTCTCTCTCTCTCTCTCTCTCTCTCTCTCTCTATCTATATATATATATATATATATATATATATATATATATATATATATATATATATATATATATATATATACATATATATATATATATATATATATATATATATATATATATATATATATATAAGAAAAAGAGGGAGAGGGGGAAGGGGAGAACAAGGCATAAAATTTCGGAAAAAAGGTAACTTCTAAGAGGTCTGTAAAATAGAAAAAAAAAAATCTAGTGAGGGAGGAATAGATAAGGCCCTGGACTATCTGTCGTCTCAGAGGAAATGGTAAGATATGGACCTTGAGTCAAGTTAGACCTTTAAAGATAGAAGTTCTGAAGGAATTACTAGCGGAATTACATTTGGGTTTAGGGAAGAAAAGAGGGAATCCGTTCTCAGTCCTTTCGAATATACGTTTTTCGTGATTCTATCAGAACAGAATCAGATCATATACAATAGATCTTTGTGGCAGAATGGGTTAAATTAGTGTTATAGGTTCTTTGACATGTTTAAGAAGATAGATAATGCGATGAATTTATTTCTCAAACCTTTTTGCAAGATTTTTTTTCTTTTTTTTTCTTTTTTGCCAGTTTTTTTTTTTTTTTTATCTCTAGGAAGTGTCCCGACAAACCGAAAGAAGAGGAAATTCTTTATCAGGCTAATAAAAAAAGAGTAATTAAAAGGCCACTGGACAAAGAGAAAGCCCCAAGCCTTTGGAATGTGTGAGTTGTGGCCTTGACCTCGTGCATCAATTGAGAACTTTTTGGAAAGCCTCGGGAAAGCAATTATTGTTCTTCCTGAGAGAGAACAATTCAAACACAGGAAAACAAACAACTCTGGGAACTGAGGCATGAGACATGAACCCGGCTCTTAATAAGAGAAAAGGAGTTCGTGTTATTTATGCTCAGCGGTCATGGTTGAACAGTCCTTTGTTTATTTTGGCCTTGACATGTAGTCATTGATTTTCCCAGCTGCCAAAGGATTTTTCATCTTACTAGTCCATATATCTATTTGCGTATAGCCTCCCATTCTCTCATCTTAAGTGTACATTAGAATATAGTGACCTAGATATTGGTGTGACAAAATTCATTTTCATTTATCATTACTATCTAAAGGAAACCCGCCCCCTAAAGAAAGGTGCAAGAGGTATGGGATCAATGAATACGACAGATTTAGTGATTCCCGAGGCCTTAGGAGATATTGATTCCCATTACTACAGATCGTGTTGATTTATGAAACATCTTTACCACCGCTGCCTGAGGAGGACGCGGAGGCAGGAGGGAGGAGGGAGGAGGGAGGAGGGAGGAGGGATGGATGGATCGAGGGTTGGCGTTCCGGATCCTTTCAACTTTATAGGAGTGTCCTTGTTGTGAGATCTTCGCAAGGGCGTGTTGAGCTGCTCTAGGACGCAGGGTAAATCAAGACCTTGTCCTTTGGAAGAGGGAGAGAAAAGATAATGACGAGGAAGGGATTTATATGGTTTGCCTATTCTCGTCGAGTCTGCAAGGGTCTGTATCGTAACATGACGGTAGGATTCATGGGTGTTTGTGTGTGCAGTGAGCATCAAAGTAGAAATACAATCCTTGAAACTGGGAATGAATGATGAGGAATTTCCTCCTTGGTGCTTCGCTCACGAGAAGTCAATACGATAACCATTTGGTGGCGAGAGTGCTGCAGATGGCCTGGAAGATGCGGAGGCGCCGGGCGAATTGAAAAAGAAAAAGAAGCAGGAGAGAAAGAGAGAGAGAGAGAGAGAGAGAGAGAGAGAGAGAGAGAGAGAGAGAGAGAGAGAGAGAGAGAGAGAGAGAGAGAGAGAGAGAGAGAGAGAGAGAGAGAGAGAGAGAGGGAGGAGGAGGGAGAAGGGGAGAGGAGAGGGAGGGAGGGAGAGAGAGAGAGAGAGAGAGAGAGAGAGAGAGAGAGAGAGAGAGAGAGAGAGAGAGGAGAGAGAGAGAGAGGAAGAGAGAGAGAGAGAGAGAGAGAGAGAGAGAGAGAGAGAGAGAGAGAGAGAGAGAGAGAGAGAGAGAGAGAGAGAAAGAAAGAACTCGATCCAAATCATTAACTTGATAAAGGAGAGGGACCAAGAAGACTAACGAAAATATTCTTGATATAACAATTTCCTTGAATAAGACGAATTTTACCATTTTCAAACTTCAGGACGCTGCGTGTGTGCTTTATCCCCCCCCCTTTTTTTTAATCTATATCTATATCTACCCGGACAGACAAGACAGGCCGGAAGGTAAACCATGCACGAACAGAAAGAAGCAGGTCTCCCAACGCCAGACTAATGTACAGAGACGATTTCTCCTATGCATTTTTACTCTTACTCGCACGGAGGGACAATATGGTCACAGCTGAATTATGGAACTTCACTCTGGAACTCTAAGCTATTACTCCTCTTTGTTGGGACCACGCACGACCTGCTATTTTGTTTACACTTGTTTTCGTTAAGGACGATTTATGCCTTTATGTATAGGAGAAATATCTGCTGGTTAAGTTGGAAGGTCTGTATGTTTCTTTCATTTGTTTGTGTTTTATGTTGAAAACGTAATATAATTAGAGAAATTAAGACAGCAGTAAAGGAGAAAAAAATAAAAATAAAAATGCAATGTGTTCCTCAAAACTATGAGAGTGAATTCGTGAATTTCGTTTTCTGCGTTTCTTGTCTGAAGGATGTATGCATATATGCATGAGTGCGATATGTGTTAGTAAATTGCAAAAGTATAAGAGGGCGGATATACCTATTTGTGAGTATGATTTCACGTAACCCCCTCGAAAGAATTAAAGGATATAATGTAAGTGCAATGTAATGTTCATACTACTCAAGATATATGGGATGATAAATGTAATTCCCTCAATGATGTATCAAGTGTCAGTGCAAAATATTAGTTCGTAAGTGCAAGAGTAGGACGTCTTGCAAACACACACACACACACACACTCACACACGCACACGCACACGCACACGCACACGCACACGCACACGCACACGCACACGCACACGCACACGCACACGCACACGCACACGCACACGCACACGCACACGCACACGCACACGCACACGCACACGCACACGCACACGCGCACGCGCGCGCGCGCGTGTGTCTCTGTGTGAAAACCTAATACTGTGACATTAAAACCAGAAATTTCTTCCACCCCATTTTCTATTGCAGCAAAACCGGTGAAAATCACGTGGGATCACGTCATTTAAACTTCAATCTACATCCTGCAAGAATGATTTTAAGAAGTTACAATTCGTTCCTGGCAAGTTGTCCGAGTCGTTTAAATCAGCCCTAGAGTCAAGCGAGGGGAAAAGACCGCCCACTGTGGAGAACATCATGCCTCGATAACACACACTGCACGCGCAATCACACTGAACGAAACGGGCTGCGTGATTTAGAGTCAGGGCTTAGCTTTACATT
>NW_028234421.1:33927326-33929826 GCF_977035675.1 Penaeus japonicus
GAAGAGGTTTCGCCTCTTGGTGTGAGGGGTGGGGAAGGGGGTAGGGAAGGAGAGGGAGGAGGAGGAGGGCGACGAGAAAGGGAGGGATGGAGGGGATGAAGTGCCCCGTTTATTGTAGCAATGGTCATAAAAAGGTCGCACATAAGATCGCAGATAAAGCAGGCCTATGGAGCAGAGGAAAGGAGATAATTTTGTGCGTGTTGATAATGCCTTTATTCCGATATACAGTGAAACAAACAAACAAACAAACAAAAAAAAAACTAGAAGGAGCTTTACACTCACAGTGCAGTAAACATGTACATACCAGAACATAATGCTGTTGCATGCTAAATTCTTAGGTTCCATCCAAGGCAAAGCTCTGTGAAGGAAGCGATTACACTCTGCAGTCTTAAAACTTCATTCTTTTTTATGCCAAGCACTTATCCATGTGGGTCTACACATTATTTAAGTCGGCTGCAATTTCATGCAAACACGTGAAACAATATGTGATTTTTTTCACCTTCACATTTTCCCCATTTTGGGGGGGTGAGTTTGGAGGGGGGGGGGGCAAATTGTGTACGGTTGTTAATTACCATTCATTTGCTTATGTTTGCAAACGTTTGCACGAGTTTAAACTGCCTTAGTTGAATTTGTTTATCTAGTATTGTTACGTAACATTGGGTACATGCGTTTGCTTTCGTTACAGCTATTTAGAAGACTAACTTTTGAGCGCATATCCTTTGAATGTGTATTAAAAAGCACAACTCTCTTACAAACACACATTCACCCCCACAAACACACAAAGACACGTGCATGAACTCGAGTTTCCCATCAGGAGAAGGCCCATTTCACAGAGTAACGCGAGTGAAGTGATTAACTGGCAAAAGATTCACTGATAAAAGACAAACAGTAAGAAACGTTCCGACGCAGCAATTAGCATAGGTGCTTTCAAAGGCCCCCCGAACCTTAACACTATGGTACAATGCGGGCCAGAAGAAGCAACACCGCCGCTGGACCATTCATTATGCGGGTACTAACTTCCAGGCCGAGGAAATTATACGCATCCGGGTCCTGCTGTTGATAATTCAGCTAGATTTATGATCGGAGTGAAGGAAATTCTTCGTGTCGGTAAAGTTCCTAGAAGTCATGTGAATACGCTGAAGGTCGTAAACCTTCACAAATTAGTTTGAATGATTTAAACGGTCACTTTCCCTATCAAACATGTGCACAAACTTGATTATATAAAAATAAACTAACACGTACAAAATACATAAAGACACACCGAGAGTAAGAGAGAGAAAAAATAAGAGAGAAAGAGAGAGAGAGAGAGAATGAGGGAGAGAGAGAATGAGAGAGAGAGAGAATGAGAGAGAGAGAGAGAGAGAGAGAGAGAGAGAGAGAGAGAGAGAGAGAGAGAGAGAGAGAGAGAGAGAGAGAGTGTGTGTATGTTTGTGTGTCTGTGTATTTGTGTGTGTGTGTGTTTCTGTGTGTGTGTTTGTATTATTTGCCTGTGTATGTGTGTATATGATGTCTCTCTGTGTGTACGTATATTTATTTTACCTCTGGGACAAACCTCGTAGAGTGGGACACTTTCCTCTAACCAGTTTTCAATCTCTATGTCGTAGGCTGTTTACCGTAGCCCTCTCCCCAAAGTCTGCTCAACAAAAGCTGTCCTATTTCTCTAGAGTCGTTGTGTTTGTTCCCTTCCTAGTACATACACTCTTTGAAGTTTTTTTTTATTGTTGTTATCGATAAAAAAAACATTAGGTACAGGAGGAATATTTCTAAATGTGGATATATTTCTTATCCTGTGATCTTATCCATAATTCTATGGAGCCTGTGGGATGTGTTGTAATTGTCCTTATGTAGTATATCATCATTTGAATATGAAGCACTTAGACAGAAATAATATTGCATGCTAGTTATGAGGCCTCTCTTAAATAGAATGAATTATCTTTTATCCAAACAAAGTTGATCACTAAGTTCAAGATAGATTATACAGAACTCCGATATTTTTTCTGACATCCTGAGTCTGCAATCTGTGGAAAGCTCATTAAGATCCTCCATGAGAGATTCGAAAACAGGAGTCGATATACTTTTATTCATATTATTTTTTGGTCTTGGATATGTTTTGGTGTTGGATATATATTCCGATATACTTCACTGAACTGATATGCATAGTAAATGAGTTACCTGTGATCCTATATCAATTTCAAGAAGACTTGACCATGTAAGTAAAGTAAAACGGTTACATTTGGTGAGGATTTGCTCGTTCAAGTTGAGAGGCTTCATTCCATCAATTTCGAGTGAAGTTAATTAGGAGAGTTAATTGCATCTAATCGAAATCGAAAAAAAATGAAATTACATGAAATTAGGAGAACTGAGTATGCAGCATCATCATTATAACAAACTGAATATAAAGGTAGATGAACAGCTCTCGGGTTCGATCAAAACGTCTATGCAAATGTTCAGAATCATTAATTATGGGAATCTTGCTGTCTCCAAGATAAGAATTTGATTG
>NW_028234421.1:33937326-33939826 GCF_977035675.1 Penaeus japonicus
TCTTTTCTTTTCTTCCATGTGATGTGAAGTCGATTCTGATGACTTATGTGATTTAAGAGAAAATGACAATATATTGGATTACGATCATGCAAATATTTCTACATTATCTGTAAATATACTACACTTACACATACATATGTACACACACACACACACACACACACACACACACACAAACACACAAGGACACACACAAGAACAGACACACACACAAGAACACACACACACGAACACACATACACATGCATGCGAACAGTATAGCAGTTATAATGACGTGGTAAACTGCATGGCGTTCTAATCTTTCCCGACCGTGCATGGCGTGATCATAAAATCTTGCGTGACGCTTGATCATTGGTAACACAGCGGTGGGATGCCGCTTATACGTCTCTTGCGTGATATTGATACAACTTATGAATAAGGAACGCGTGATGCGTGTATTGTGTGCGGATTTTGCATGATATATGTTCATAGCAAAGTTCACTGAATTACTAAAACATCGACAAAAACAAACAGGTAATGGGGACTCGTGGGTGTTCCTCAGCGACGGCGAAGTCATCACTCGCGTCCGCTTTTTAAGAAATATTTTTCATCTTGTTTTCTTATTGTTTCTGACATTTCATCAATCTTATAGATCTAATTCATTTCAACTCCATTCCTTTCTCAAAGAAAAAAAAAGAGAGAGAACAAAACAATCATATATAAAGGTAGAACGGTGATTAGCCTACAGCACAAATAAAGTTTCTCGACAAAGTTTCCCTTCAAACATTTCCCTCGGTGCTGTTGTGCCATGGAATCCCATCAGTACTATAGGTTGTTGCCCGAATAGCTTTGATGAAGGTCCTTCGAGCGCCAGATCCTCCCCGCCTGTCCACGGGGTCACTGTCAACAATGACCCAAGCTGCGGACTCTCAGTGGCTCTCTCGGGTGTTTGTTGGAAGAACCGACCGACCACTTACAGACTCCGAAATGAAGATTCCGTAAAGATTTTCGGTTTTCTTCTCAATGCGATTAAGTATTTTCGTCTGAGACATGGATATTTTTTTTTTTCCGAGTACCAATCTGAAAAAAAAGGATATACAAATATCCTTTCAACAATAGTTTTCCCAATATTCTTTACGTTGTTTACAACAAGAGAGGAAGTTGTGTGGACAAGAGAACCATTTTTTTTATGTCTTTCCTTATTTCTTCATTCAGACGCTGGTATGTTGCGCTCGCCCTTGGCAATATTGCCTTTTTTGAACTTGTCTCAAAACATTTTTATTTCTAGGTTCTGTGATAGAGATTTCATTATTTCACCCTTGATATGATATTCTATCCCTCCAGGAGAGACCGTTTGTTTGGATGTCATAAATGAAATCTCTCTTTTGTGAACGTAAAGTGCATCGTGATCTCGTATGTGAAAGCCTCCAGTGAACGCTGGGAATACCCTGGAGATCATACTTTTGATGCAATTTTTTTTTTTTTTTATTACACTGAAAGCTTCACTATATACATCGATCTTTCTTTGCTTTCCATTACCTCCTTTCTTTCTTCCTATTTACCTTTCCATTCCCTGCTCTCTTCTCCTCTCCCTCATTCTCAAAGAAACAAAAAATATCGATTCTACCTTTTGTATCAAGTCATGTTGTTGTTTTGTTTTTGTTTTTCTTTACACATTCTTGGCATTTGTAATGTAAAAGTCTTGGGCAAGATTTAGAGCGCACTGTCTTCTCCCGGCATTATTGATTTTTCCTTTGCGTTCTGAAAACCTCGAAGAATCAAAGGTAATGAGATACCCATAACGATAACCACGTTACACTGTACGTTAAAGGCCTATATGTACAGATACATTATCACTATTTTAAAATGTAGGTCAGGTATGTAAGGGTGTTTTCATACAACAGCTGCACATTGCACAAGTTTCCTTGGCCGTAAAGCGTGACCCGCCTACAGTGTCGCCTTTATTGCTCACGTTACACGAATGATTAATGTGGCACTAATATTGTGCCATGATATACTGAGGCTTTCATATTGAGTTTTGATAGTCATGAATATTAAAATAATGCTAACACGCTGGCGACCAGTCTCTTGTGTGGTGCAATTCACAGGCATTATTAGATAGTGCAGCCCATGTAGAATATAACACGGTAATGATTCCATTATTATATACTTTGTTACGATAATAATCTAATTCTTGTATGTGCATCCCCGTTAAAAAAATTGTCCGAATTGTTTTGGATATTCCCTTACTACTTCGAGTGTAATTGCATCACGGCTGTGTGATGCAATTTGTCGGCTTTAAAGACAAGATTCAAAGCAGGTTATTACGTTATCAGGGAAAAAGATAGGCGGGGAAGGGAAGAAGGCCCCAGACAAAGGATAAGCGGCGTGGCGTGTAGCTATCTATACTGATACAATATTTTAACGTGTATACGCAATTCAGATGCAGGTTATACATTTATCAACACAACAGGTTTAATGAAATTACAAGATGTAATTTTTTTTAATGCATATGTATAAT
>NW_028234421.1:33979826-33984826 GCF_977035675.1 Penaeus japonicus
CTGGTCTCATTTGCATACGTCGGTTCTGCGTATCTTCGACTTGTTTTTTGCCGCGGACACGCTACCGCACATATTTGCAACTGTACGCACACGAATCTCGGACTTTATGCGTGTGTATTATTCGAAATGTAGATATACTCTTTGGTATATAGATACACTGGCAGAAAGGCAGATAGATAGGTGTATTAATATATAGATGGACGGACAAATAGATAAAGAAACATAAATAGGTAGACGGACACACGCACGCACACACACACACACACACACACACACACACACACACACACACACACACACACACACACACACACACACACACACACACGCACACACATGTCCCTTTCGAAAAAAAACAAAAACGCAAACAGACTCACTCACCTGTCAAACACAGAAACACACACCAAACACACACATATCTCTCCTGCCACAGACATTCACATACGCTTCATTCAAACACGAGATATGAACCATCTTTACACATATACTGCACGCTCATTTCTTTGTTGGAACAATCTATCATATACAGTTAAACATCTTTACTTTTATATCAAACACATATACCACATAGTTCTATTTATACCACACACTTACACCATATATTTATACTTATACCACGTCTTTACTCTTACAACACACACTCACACCATAAGCTTAATTTTAAAACGCATTTTTAAATTCAAACCACACACTCACACCACATCTCTCCCCTCACACACTCTGGCTTCCGCGTGCTTATATCTATATCTATCTTGGTAGCTCTGAGCCTGATCTTTCATAAATAATGAACGCCCTTCAGGTCACAGAGAACCCGAGTTTATCACTGAGATCCCCCTCCCTAACCCCTCTCAAAATAAAGGAATATAGAAGAGATGGGCGGCAGGGCGGGGATGGCTCACCTTACTGTAAAATGAAAACTTACTCAAAGGAACGAAAATTCAGTCGCTAATTGTTTTGAAGGGAAACACGTTATGTCTTTGATGACATATATTTTTTTACCAAATGGTCGTCATATTCGGTGCGTAGGATAACAGAGAGTTCGATTTAAGATTGAAATAATAAGGGTTTTACCCTCCGTTCGCTTCAGACACACGCACATGCTAGCATACACCAACACACACATACAGAGAGAGAGAGAGAGAGAGAGAGAGAGAGAGAGAGAGAGAGAGAGAGAGAGAGAGAGAGAGAGAGAGAGAGAGAGAGAGCAAGAGAGAGAGAGAGAGAGAATTTTTTTTTTTTTTATCTGTCTATATTGAACTCTTTGTTAGCTCTTGGCATATAGAAGGCATAGTGTTAAATACCAAATAACTCGATTGAAATAATTAAGGTTTTACCCTCCGTTCTTTTCACACACACACACACACACACACACACACACACACACACACACACACACACACAAAGAGAGAGTCTCTCTATCTCTCCTTCCTTTTCTCTCTCTCTTCTTCCTCTTCCCCCCTCTTTTTCTTGCTCTTTTTTCCTGAATGTAATACATTTTTCAAGATATTAATATTAGATTTGCATGTCTTCATCAGTTCGTCAGACTGGTTTCTTAGGAATGGAAAAGTTCTTCCTTTCTGCAATTATGTTCTTTTGCCTCGTAATTGCGATTAAAATTTTGAAGAATTCTTTAGTCTATCTCGCCTGTCTGGCTTTTCGGCTGCCATTCTCCTTCAAAAAAACGAAAAGAAAAAAAGAAAAAAAACAAAGAAAGAAAGAAAAACTTTCACGTCTTTTTGTGCTATGCTCGCTAAAACACGTTTTAACATTGACATAAGTAATACATGTGTATAATCTTCTGTTGAAACTGAAATATTTAATCCACTTATATAATTCTCCCTGAAATTCCTCCAGCGTAAGGGAAAGAGAAATATACTCGCCTGTTGACTTACAGAGAAAGCTTAACGAAAGCCTTACAAAAGTAAAGCTATCAGATATTCTAGGGAAATTCGAATTTGGATGTTATTTTGTTAGGAAATTTTAAAAATTCTGAATAAAAATCGAATATGAATAAAAAAAAGCAAAGAAAAAGAACGAACTAAGAAAAAATCAACAGATCATACCAACACTATACATATATACGATATACACAAAAAGGTCTTTATAAATGTGCAATATGAATAAAAAAAAAATCTCCCGCTACTCTCCGCTTCAATCATCAACAAACACCCAGGTTTTGCGGTTATAAACGATGTATTTCTGATTCGCCTGTTAAAGAGCAAGGTTACGAGTGGAATTCGTAACCTCATTCTGTATGTAAGAGGGGGAGCGTTGCTTTCCAGTAGGTTTGCATATTGAGGCGGTGGCGGCGTGGCGCAACGGGGGACGAGGCGATAGGTATTCGTAACCTCAAGAAAAGCAGAAGGAGGGGGAGGAGGAGGAGGAGGAGAAGGAGGAAGAGGAGGAGAAGGAGAGGGAGGAGGAGAGGGAGGGGGAAAAGGAGAGTTGGAGGAGGAAGGGAAGAAGTAGAGGATAAAGAAGATAAAGATAGAAGATAAAGAAAAAGAAGCAACCTTGTAAGGATAATGAATACTATCGGTTCGTTTCCCTGAGCATATATACAGGATAATGAATTCCTGCCTTGGCTATGTCCAAAATAAAAAGTTTGTTACGGAATCTGTACAGCTGATGGTAGATAAACAAGTAAAAGTAAATGCATATCATTATTTGTTAGGAAGGTTCGAATTTGGATGTAATTTCACCTTTACTTTATTTAGAGAAAGCAAATGAATAAAAATGGAATATGAATAAAAAAAACAACAAAGAAAAACAACGAACTAAGAAAAAATCAACAGATCATACCAACACTATACATATATACGATATACATACCTAGGTCTTTAAGTCTTGCAAGTGCAAGTTAATTCGCTCACTCTCCGCTTCAATCACGGACAACACACAGGTTTTGCGTTAGTTGCTTATGTATGATATATTACGCCTGTTAAAGAGCAAGGTTACGAGTGGAATTCGTACACAGAGGGGGGGCGGCGTAAGGGGGGAGCGGGAAGGGGCAGGGGGAGAGGAGGGGAGGGCGGAGGGGGGCGGGGAGAGGGCGATAGGAGGAAGGGGATAGGTAGAAAAAGGAGGGGCAGAAGAAGAGGAGGGAGGGAGGAGGAGAGGAAGGAGGATGAGAGAGGAGGAGGAGGAGAATGAGGAGTAGGAGGATGGAGAGGAAGGAAGTAGACTTGAAAAAGAAAAAGAAGCAGGGGGGGAGGAGGAAGGGCAGGAGCAGGAGGAACAGGAGGAGGATCAGGAAGAAGAGGAAAAAGAGAAGAGGAAGAAGAAGGAGAAGGAGAGACAGGAATAGGAGGAAGAGAAGGAAAAGTAGGAGGAGGAGGTGAAGAAGGAAAAGGAGGGCGAGATAGAGAAGGAGAATGGGGAAAAATAGAAGGGGAAGAGGAAGAAGAAGGAGGACAGGATAAAAAAAGCAGATGATGGAGGAGGAGGAGGAGGAGGAGGAGGATTGGGTGCAGAAAACAACAGAAACGATATGGAAAGAAAGGTAAGAAAGGTTCAAGAAAAGTAAGGCAAAAAAAAAAAAAAAAAAAAAAAAAAAAAAAAAAGAAAAGGCAAGGACGCCGAAGAAAGCGATCGAGGAAAAGGACCGACCATGACAGAGGAACATGGAAAAGGAGAAGTGAGACGGAGTGCGAGGATCCAAAGTGGCTGTGCGAGGAGGACGTTCAAAGAACACTGATTAGAAGAGGGATCTGATATCAATGAATTCTGGAGGAAATGAAAAAAATAAAAATAAAATAAATTGCTATTATCTATCTCTTTCTCTCTCTCTCTCTTTCTATCTCTATTTCTCTCTCTCTCTTTGTTTCTCTCTCTATCTCTTTCTATCTCTATATATCTCTCTCTCTTTGTTTCTCTCTCTTTCTTTCTCTCTCTATCTCTTTCTTTCTTTCTCTCTCTCTCTCTCTCTCTCTCTCTCTCTCTCTCTCTATATATATATATATATATATATATATATATATATCTATCTATATCTATTTCTCTCTCTCTCTCTCTCTCTCTCTCTCTCTCTCTCTCTCTCTCTCTCTCTCTCTCTCTCTCTCTCCTCTTTTATATATATATCTATAAATATATATATATGTATATATATAGATGTATATATATATATTCTATATATAATATATATATATATTATTATATATATATATATATATATATATATATATATATATATATATATATATATATATATATATATCCATCTCTCTCTCTCTCTCTCTCGCTCGCTCGCTCGCACTTTCTCTCTGTCCCTCCTTCTCTATCTCTTTTTTTTTACCTTAATCAACTCAAATACTACGCCGAACGGACAAATATCAAATAGTGGCGACGTCTCGATGTTGGTCCTTTTCGAAATATTCTTTTTTACACATCAACTTGCCGTGCTTTCGTTTTTATTATATATAGAGCTGCCATGAAATCGATTCTGTACAAGGAATGAATACGAATTTCCTAGCGACGTGTCATCCTTCCCTCACGAGATGGACAGTAACTTCGAAATATATAACACGGGCAACGACTAACATACTTCGTATAGTACGTTTCAATACGGTTAAATGCCCAGCCTGATGATTCACGCTCTGTATTCGGCAACTGACTGACGACAGGACAGGTGTTGTATAAAAGATCAAATGTCATTCCGTGTTCATTAGCTTTGTGACTTTGTTACTGCTATCTTGCTTGTAACTTGACATTAATACTAGCTATGAATGTATAAATATGTCGTTTATTATATATAAATATTCATACATGTAGATTGACTCAATGCCAGTCGAATCACGTAGACAGATGTATGAAGTCTAACACACGTATGCATAACTAGCATGCAATATGTACATGACGGGTAGCCAGTGGACATGTGAAAACAGTGAGAGTTGGAGTGAAAGATCATGCTTTATTAGAAGACAACATTCTATTATAAGAATCTGGAATCACTTCGCACATCCAATGAGAGAAAATTGCAAAATGTTGTTTGGGGGAAAGGC
>NW_028234421.1:33989826-33992326 GCF_977035675.1 Penaeus japonicus
CTTACCTACCCTTATATGTCGACAGCACATGCAGATATCACGATTTTCATTCGTATTGGAGAAAATTATCTAGCACAAAAGGCTAATCTAAAAACACGAAAAATCCCGCCATGCCTTGCAGATATTGACAAACATCTTCTGGGTAGAAGAATGAAAAGCTCTAACATATATGGCACTATCAGAACCACTGCACCATAAACAAAAATCGGTGGGCCTGTCTGATGAGAATAGACATCGCGCAATTGTTCAACCGCTTGGGGATGCCACAAGGGTTATGTTCCTTCCATCCCTTTAGACAATTGGCAGTGTAACATCCATGAGAGAGACTTATGGGAACTAGCACCACGCTTAAATGGAATGGTCATCATACACCATGTGAAAATAGCCGAGCTGGTAAGGCACAAGGAAAAGATAAAAGCGTTTATATCTCACTCATATCCCTCAGGAGGGCAAAAGGTAGAGGTTGTATAGGAAACAGGAGCGTTAATCTGGATAACAAATCTGCTAATTAATACCAAGGGTTTCAGACTTAAATAAACAAAAATCCAACACCAATATAACTCTTTTGGTACGATTCGTAGATTTATTAAACTAGTGCACATGTGATTCGTCATACCACTGTAGACCCGGATCTATTTCCAGTAAAAGGCGAAAGATTGACCTTTTAAACTGCCAACTAATCACCAGGAACGAGAGTTAACCCAAGTAATTGAGAATTTTGGTTCGAGACCCTTCGACATCCAAATCTGTGAGCCCCTGGTTCCATGACATCGGGGTTAACATTCACAACAGTCTATCAGCGAAATGAAGAAAAAAATAACTTGTCCTTATTTAAAAGGAATTCAATATACAGATCACGACTTTTCATATTATTAGGTTTTGCAACAGTGAAATAACCGCCAAATCTTTCTATGCTTGGCTAGCTAAAGTGATACCAGAGAAGACAGCAACTAAGGAGCTATTCAGCTTAAGCACTTTTCAAGCGTGATGGACTTAGAACTAGCAGTCGCTGAGAAGACTACAGGTGAAAAGCAATATGCAATATGATATAACATAAATCATCTAGGTTAAATAATGAATGGAGGTGTAGGGATAGCTGTCAGGAGAGAATCTGCAGTGGTAGAAGTAGCAGTAGCTTTGGTAATTTTAGTAGTAGTAGTAGTCAGTTGATCAATAACACAGTAGACATTATAGTTAAGCAAACCTTATTGCAGCTAGCAGATGAAAGATTGACCAATCAAACACTGCGAATAGATAGAGAGCCATCTTCGACATGTGAATTTTCGAATCTCTAACTCCATGTAATAGGAGCTTTAAAATGCCAACAGGTTATAAGGGAGAAGGTACTTTCACACCATTAGTGTGAAAGTAACAACCAAGGAACTGTATAGTTGCATAGATGAGCTGTTGCCTATCTGCCGCTCTTCCTGCTGCTATTACTGCTACTACTACTTCAACTGGTGCTGTAGCTGCTATTACTAGTTTGCGTTTACTGATAGGTATTTGTAAAAGGGGAATATAGGGACAAATTTTATAAGGAGTAGTAGCAGTAGTAGTAGAAATAGCAGCAGTAGGTGTTGTTATCATTATATAAATACTATTGGTAGCTGTAATTAAAAGAAAATAAGGCAACAGTGAAATTGAAGTTGTCGTGACTAATAAGACATGACAGATCTACCACACATCAAGTGCCACAAAATGGGCAAAGAATGTCTATTAGGATTATGAAGAGATCTAATTTGAATTACGACTCCCCGCATAGACATTTGAATAGAGACAAATTAAGGCCACGGTAAGAAACAGTGGTTTTACAGTGTCGTCCGACTGAACCTTTTCCTCTAGACTTTCGCCCTAAAGGCATCTATGAGCAATGTTCATTGTTGGACTTTGGAAGGCAATCGAAAATGATTTAGTTTTTTTCTCTCTCTCTTTCTTTCCTTTGGCCTGAAGATGGAAGGGATGACAGCCCTCAAGCTGTGCGCCCCTAATTTGTCTGTTTTATTCAAATAAAGGAACGAGCATCTCATCCATTCTCTGCCGAGGAGCTCATTATAAATGCCACGTTGCCATTCCGATAAGTCTCAACCATCAGCCATGACTGACAGATAATTTATCCTGTAATTAGCAATACTTAATTTCTGGATGCTTAATTTCGGAATCTGGTATTATGGGTCCCTTGGCTACACGTTGGAATCAGTTTTTGTGTGTCGGGAACTGAACTCCACGAATTCATTTGGACCAGTGTGTTATTTTAATTAGGTGTTGCTAACACCACTATTACTAAGAAAGACAGGGTAATTTTTGTATGTGTAAAATGATGTGGAGGTAAAAAGTCTTTTAAATTACTAACCAAAGCCTTTGTGTTCCCAGGTACGTTGTTTGATGTCGTCTCTCTGGAAACTACACGTCGTGTAAATGCAGAATCTGCAACTTCCGAAGCCAGACTTCGCAAGTATGAATTGTTGTCACTTGAGCAACTGAGTTGACGGGCGTTCAAATA
>NW_028234421.1:33997326-33999826 GCF_977035675.1 Penaeus japonicus
TCAAAGTAAGAGGCAATCTCTCCCGCTTTTCAGGCGACGGGGCTGTAGAAAGAAGTGAGAAAAAAGTGAAATTCATGTCCCTGCTCTCGTCAGAACCACTACAGATACGCCTAAATGAGAAATTGAATCGTCTGAGATATCTTCTGTTTTTCCCTTTTTTTTATTCTCTCCCTCTCTATTTCTCCCTTTCTCTGTCCTCACCTTCCTCTCTCTCTCTCTCAATCTATCCCTCCCTATCTATCTATCTATTTATCTATCTACCTTCCCTCTCTCTCTCTCTCTCAATCTATCCCCCCCTCTCTATCTATCTATTTATCTATCTACCTTCTCTCTCTCTCTCAATCTACCCCCCCTCTTTATCTATCTATTTATCTATCTACCTTCTCTCTCTCTCTCCTCTCTCTCTCTCTCTTTCTTTATCTCTCTCTCTCTCTCTCTCTCTCTCTCTCTCGCTCTATCTATCTATCTATTTCTATCTCTCCCTCCCTCCCTCTCTCTCTCGCTCTATCTATCTATCTATCTATCTATTTCTATCTCTCCCTCCCTCTCTGTTCGCTTGTCGCTGGCCAGATGACCCTCTTCCTGACCTAGATGAGCGCAGCATCTCTCTCCTTCGCCTTATCTCTGGCCACATGTGACGCGTGAGGCATATTACCGACCAAGCGGCCTTACCACGCTATCACTCGCACTTGTTCCTACTTTTGTATGTCATTTAATTCCCTTCAATCTGCCTACGTCCTCCTTTGCCAAGTTTTCGAGGGGGACGTTCGCCACCAAGACGCTGGCATATGTTTTTTTTTTTCTTTCTTTCTTTCTTTAATTTGCTGTCGTTTTTTGCTTTTGTGTCGGTCTATATTATCAGTCAATACATTTGTCTGTCTCCATCTTTCTTTTTTATTCCTGTCACTCTCTCTCTTGTCTCGAGAGGGAGAAAGGGTGAGAGACTGAAGAGATGGTACATACGGAGAGATGCTTGCAACAATATTTTATTCGCAAATAGAAACATAGACAGATAATTGATGGATTGATTGGAAAGTAGAGTTAAATGGAGAGGATGATGCAAGAATAGATAGATAGAAAGCCAGATAGATAAACAAACAAGAGAGGTAGACAGTTAGGAAGATAGGCAGATGATTAGATGGTTAGATAGATAGGTGGATAAATAGTTAGATAGATACAAACATACATACATACGAGATAGATATACAAAGAGACAGGTAGAGGGAAAAAGTTATAATAAGCGACGGAACTTGCCGTGAGGACAATAGTAACGAAATCTTTTTTCTTCGTTTATCAGAGATTATGATACATTTTGGTAAAATACAAACGCATGACATTACCTTGCTAACATAAAATGCAGTGAAAAACTAGATGAATGACCTTGAAGGTGCCAATTTCGTATTTCCTCTTGGCCTTCACCCACTTGAGACGCTGTCGACCTTGCACACAGTCAGGATGTCGAACAGAGGCTTCTGTCATTTACTGTCTGGCTTTTTCCGGCTCCTGTCAGTCACGTGCAGCTTATGCAGGCCTCGATTCATCCTTGCCAAGTCAAATGCCTTAATAATTATGGTCTTTTCAGGGGGTTCCCGGTGCCCCATTTCACATTTTCCGCCCGCTTGGAATAGTGCCGATGGATCTCGTAAAACCGGTGCCAGTCCTTCAGAACTTTTCCTAAATCACATTCAGCCCTTTAGCGAGCTCTTCCGTCACTGCCAACGCCGCTGTCGTACTAAAATCCCTGTCGGTCTTGTTAAAGCTTTCTAAATCAGTGTCAGCAGATCTACTCTTTTGTTTGTGAAATCTTGCGCTTGTGACACTCGAGCTCGCCTCTTTTCCTCCAAATCTTGCAGGGATTTTGCGACTGTGAGGGTTTATATGGGTGTATGTAAATATGTGTGTAGGTATTTAGGCATGTGTACATGTATGAGTGTGTGTGTGTGTGTGTGTGTGTGTGTGTGTGTGTGTGTGTGTGTGTGTGTGTGTGTGTGTGTGTGTGTGTTTGTTTGCGTTTGTGCGTGTGTTGCTGTTCATATACACATACATACAGACAAACATTAAGGCACACTGATCCCTCCACCTCTTGAAATATTACTCAAAGGATCGATAAGTGGCATACTCTCCAAGTAGCATCTTGGCAACAGCGAGAAACAATGACGACATCCGTCAAGATCGAAGGGCGAAGTGGACCCTGCAACCTGACCCTAAACGCGGATCTCAGTTTGTTCACTCGCCCAAGCCCTAAGTCCGGCATTAACCTCGAATACCACCAAACGGCATTTCTCTTCTCTACCTTCTTCAAAACTCCATTCTCTCTTTGTCCTTTGTCTAGTTTCCCTGTCACGTCCACGGCGACCCTTGTACCTTAAGGGCAACGTACTACAGCAGTGTCGAGGTCCTCAGCGATTCTCTCACAAGGGATCCACCTCCTCGAGTTATGGATTTCTTGTGCAGCCAAGTAAAAGTATTGACCTTTTGCCATGAGTGAGTCAGATTCGAG
>NW_028234421.1:34022326-34024826 GCF_977035675.1 Penaeus japonicus
AATTTTCAAGTTCTTTTCGCCCGACATTTTGCTGAGAGATAAGAGGATTTTATAGCCATTTGTGCCTAAAACTGAAGTCAGTTTCTCCGCCAGGGAATCTTCTCGCGTTTATTCCAGATCAGCTATTGTTCAACACGTTAAAATCATATACACACACATGCATTTAGCAGCCTGCATGACTGTTTGTATATTTTCTGTGTCACACTTCCATACGCTATATGCTATGCATCATCATCATCATCATCATCATTATCATCATCATCATCATCCTTTTTATAATTATTATCCTCTTCCTCCTCGTCATCATCATTATCATCATCATCATCACTTTTACTTGTGTTATGATCTTCATTATCATTATTGATATTATCTACTTTAACTTATGTTATCACTATTGACAATGGAATCTATATTATCATCATCATCACCATTACACGTATTACCATTATTATCATGATCATTACTTTTATAATCATTACCATTATTATAATTTATATTATCATCATTATCATTTTATCATCACTACCATCATTTTCATTTTCATTATCATCAACATTATTTTTATCATCATCACTACTATCATTTTCATTGTTATAATTACCATTGTCATTGTAATCATCATTATTGTTATCACCTTTATGATTTTTATTCTCATTATTATCATTATCATAATTACTATTATAATCATTTTCATTATCACATTATCATAACTATTACTATCATCATTATGATAATTATTATTGTTTATTTTATTATTGTTATTATCATTATAGATATCATTATCATTGTTATCATTACTATCATTTTCATCTTCAGTATCATTTCAATATTATCATTAATATTAATATCATTATGAATATTATCATTTCTATTATCCTCTTTATGCTTATTATCATCATAATAATTGTTATCATTATTAATATCATCATCATAATTATCGTTACTATTGTTGTTGTTATCATTGTCATCATTATGATTATCACTATCTCTTTTATTATCATTATTGGTGTAATCATTGCTATTATCATCATTATCAATATCATTATTAATAAGAGAAATAATAATAATAATGATGATAATAATAATAATAATAATAATAATGATAATGATAATAATGATAATAATAATAATAATGATAATAATAGTAATAATAATAATAATAATAATAGTAATAATAATAATGATAATATTAATAATAATAATGATAATAATAATAATAATAATAATGATAATAATAATAATGATAATAATGATGATGATAATAATAATAATAATAATAATAATAATAATAATAATAATAATAATAATAATAATAATAATAATAATAATAATAATAATAATAATAATAATAACAATAATAATAATAATAATAATAATAATAATGAAAATAATAATGATGATAATAATAATAATACCTTGACGCCTCTTACTGTAACCACGGGAGTAGTTTCGATGGATGAGACAAGATCAATTTGATGGCGGATTGATCAGGAATCGGACGTTTAGACACAAACACACATATAATGAAGGGACACACACATCCTCCCGTGGATTGTTGATTACTCATGTTATGATCATTATTGTTGGTATCATTATCATCATTACTAATATATTTATTGTTGTAATTATTATCAGTATTATCGTTATAATAAAGTATTGTTGATATTATTATTACTTTCGTTATTATCGTCGTCATTATCATTTTCATAATTATGATTATCTTCCTTTTCATCATCATTATCATCACGATCATCAGCATTACTTTCATCATCATTCATTTTATATTTTTATCATTTTTTATTATCATTGTTATCATTATTACTATTTTCACTCTCATTGTTTATCATAATCATCAGTAACATCATCATCATCATCATCATCGCTATTATCATGTTCATCATTAGCAGTAAAAATATTAGTAGTGGTAATAGTAGTAGTAGCAGTTCTATTAATAGTACCAGTATTACTAGCAGTATCATTATTCACTTCATTAATAACATTATTTACATAAAAATAAAGTCTGGTTACCTAAGGAATACTTAGACATGAATAGACATGATTAACATAATAATAATGATAAAGAATAGATATGATTAACAGAAGACTAATGATTAAAAATAAACATGATTAACAGAATAATAAGTACTAAGAATAGACTTGATTAACAGAATGATAATGAATAAGAATAGACATGTTAACAGAATAATAAGAATTAAGAATAGACATCGTTAGCAGAATAATAATGATTAAGAATAGACATGATTAACAGAATAATAAGAATTAAGAACAGACATGATCAACAGAATAATAATGATTAAGAATAGACATGATTAAGAGAATGATAATGAATAAGAATAGACATGATCAATAGAATAAGAAGAATTAAGAATAGACATGATTAAGAGAATGATAATGAATAAGAATAGACATGATCAATAGAATAATAAGAATTAAGAATAGACATGATCAATAGAATAAGAAGAATTAAGAATAGACATGA
>NW_028234421.1:34029826-34032326 GCF_977035675.1 Penaeus japonicus
TTCTTCCTCTCCTTAGTCCATCCTCTGAATAATAAGCTTGTCCTTTTGTCTCGTCTATTTTCACACGCACGGACACCAGAGCAACTCGAGGATCATCTGCACCTTGTGGTTCCTCTCCTTCCCTAATTCACTCGTTCTCGTTACCTTACTCGTATCACTTCACTACCCCCTCCCCTACCCCCTGGCTTCTCTCTCTCTCTCTCTCTCTCTCTCTCTCTCTCTCTCTCTCTCTCTGTCTGTCTGTCTCTCTCTGCCTCTCTGTCTCTCTCTGTCTCTCTCTGCCTCTCTGTCTCTCTCTGTCTCTCTCTGCCTCTCTCTCTCTCTCTCTCTCTCTCTCTCTCTCTCTCTCTCTCTCTCTCTCTCTCGAATTATTATTATTATTATTCGTCCTCCCCTTCCTTCCTCCCGTTTAGAATAACACCTTTTCCCTTTGTCCCTTCCTTTTCCCCCATCACACTGAGACACATGAGCAGCAGAGCACCTCGAGCATAATCTGTGCCGCGTGGTTCCTCTCAGAGACTCCAGTAATGAGCTCAGCGCCTTGGAGAATACCCCACGTCTATATTTAAATTAGAGGTTTTTAATTATGTGTATTGACGGCCGCTAGAATCCAGTACCTTATGTGATAGTAAATTTCCCTTTTCTTATGTTTTTTTTTGTTTTGTTTTGTTTTGTTTTGTTTTTTCCTCTCTCTCTCTCTTTTTCTCTTACCAGGATCTATTTCTTCTTTCTGATTTTGTCTTTATCCGTTGATGATTGATCTGTAAATCATCCTCTGTATGAATATTGGAGAAGGACATATATCATGCTGTTGCTGGACCTTTTTTTCGTTCATTCTCTTTTTGCTCGAAAGAGAAAATGATTTATGAAAGAGGAGGGGAATGGAGAGAGAGCAGATACAGTTCTAACTAAAAAGAAGATTTAGAGTAGATACACAAATGAATGATATGAAATGACAGAATTGTTTCCTAAATATGCATGTGGATGAATAATGAATTACAAACATATACACGACAAAAATTTATATACACTAGTGTGGAGGTCCATGCATAAACATGACGGTAAGCATGAATACATAATAGATACGGACACAGTAATATCACATCTATCCGTCTATCTATCAGTTCATTTGTCTATCTGTCTGTCTGTTTCTCTCCCCCTCCCCTCCCTCTCTCTCTCCCGTGAGGGTACGAACAGCAATTCCACCCACAGCAAATCATCCAGCAACCACTTCTCTGACCAATACCCCAAACAACACAGAGACACTGAGTACCGACGAAAGGATGCACCCGAGTCCTACATGTAGACAAAAAAAAAAAAAAAAAAAAAAAAAAAAAAAAAAAAAAAAAAACATACAGTAGCATTAGAGATGGCGAAGATCACACCCTTTGTCGTCCTTCATTTATCTTGCACGAATATTCCCTCCAGGATGCTCCCCCTCGCCTGCAGGAGGCATCTGATTTACCGAGATTCATTTTTCGTTTGTTGTTTTGGGGTTCCTGCCTTCATATTTTGCTTCTGTTTCGGCAAATCACATCAATACAGTTGGATGGTATGGCCACACTCCGAAGGGAAGGGAAGGGAGGAGAAGGGAAAAGCGGGGAAGAGAAAAGAGGTGGAGGAGAAAATATATGCTGCAGTCTGCAGTCTTCCCGCATGCAGAGTACCAAACTTTCGTAAAGATTATGTCATTACGCCCTTACTCCCGATAGTTTATTTGTGAAGAAGTAACTTCTCTGGCAACTCGGAATTTCGAAACAGGCATAGGTGAATATCCTCCAAATGATCAGTCAATAACACAACAATATGATGAAGATTCTCAACATTTTCGTTAAAGTCTACGAACACCGATAACATAGAGAGAAGGGACTTTTTTTTTTCATAGTCTTGCCTCCAACTACAGCTATCCTGCAAGGAAGATTCTAGCGGTGTTCAAAACCACGCAGTAAATACACGCAGGAATTCCAACGCTAGCTGTGAACTTTGCCTCAACACAGGATCAACGCAGGCGGTCGTGCTAAGCTAGGCACGTTTCGAACGACTTTGTGAAGGCATTGTCTTGAAGCCTTAGTCTGCAAGCACGATCGGGAAGCTCGTGTGCTGGGGTCTCCGAGGGATGCAGGTAAATTAGGTGTTTGTATTGCGTGCAATACCGATAATGAATGTGGGTTGCGATGCATGCTGGAAGGAGTGAATGTGACTGAGAAAAAATATATATTTTGAAAAATAAAAAGTAAAGAAAGAAGATACAAAAGAGGAATAAAAGGAGAAGATAGACGAAGAAAAAGAATAGTAAGAAGATTATGAAATATAACGAAAGGAAAGAAAGAAAAAAAAAAAAAAAAAAATCAATACTTACCCCTCAGGTTCTCAGTAACTGAATCCCATTTTACAGGTGATAAATTTGTTTTTTTTTTGCGCTGTTTCATTAAGTTGAATCATATGAATGCCTTAATGAGCTTGCATATTTAACGACTTGTATACATCAACCCTCAGAGGA
>NW_028234421.1:34129826-34132326 GCF_977035675.1 Penaeus japonicus
CTTACAGTATCATTTCCACTCTTTATAAGTCTAACGCGCCATCTAATCTACAAAATGTAACATCAGTTTTATAACTACTTGCAGTGAAAAAAAAAGAATATATTATTGTACCAAGTTCTACTGTTGGTTGCCTCATAAGGATATATATATCATCCTCTTCGTATCGTTGCATATCCTATTAGTTCTCCTAAAGTTACCAGTACCAGGTATAAAAGTCAATCGGAGTATCTTGCTCAAACTCGGAACTTCTGTACACCGATCCTTACCTTTTAAATAGGTTATCCCATCATATACAGAGTAAGGTCGAATTTAGATTCTCTTTGAAATCCTATATTGAAAAACAGTAAAACCATCAACAGAATCAAAGGTGAAGTAATTAGTTGTTGGGTAATTCTAGGAGTTATGAAGGAGAAAGAGAACCGGATATTTCAATATTCATTGTCAGCTATTTGTTATATAAAGCGACTGAAAAATAAGAAAACTCGAAATAAGAGATAATGATAATGATAGCAATATTGATAAAGATACTGGCAGTAATAGTAAAAATAATAATGATAATAACAATAGTGATGATGAAAATGAAATTATAGTAGCAAAAACTAGGATAACAATTGCAATGATAATATCAATAACAAGAGAATCAATGACAAAAAAAAAATAAAAAAAATACAGATTTATAAAAGAAGAAAAGGAAGGAAAATAGAAAGAAAGATTTGTTTGCCTCTATTTATAGGACAGCAAGCCCAAAACTATTCCAACAAAGGGGAAGGAAGAGGGAAAGTAAGAGACAGAGAGAAAGAGAGATAGATATAGAGATAGAGTGAGCGATAGATAGGTAGATGACAGATAGATAGATAGACAGACAGATAGATAGAAAGAGAGCAAAAGAGAGAGAAAGAGCGGTGGCGCGCGCGCGAGAGAGAGAGATAGAGAAAGAGAGAGAGAGAGGGGGGGATGGAGAGAGAATGCAAGAAAGAGAGGGAGAGAGAGATAGAGAGAGAGGTGGGGAGAGCGATAGAGAGAGAAAAGAAATAATTAGACGATGAAGCCAAAGAGGAAAAGGGAAGTCGGGCATTTTCTCCTTTTCTTTACTAATTCATACTCTTTTCTGACACCGACAAAAGCTTACTCCAGAAACCCTGGCAAAGAGAAAGGAAGAAAAAGCGCCACACGAATAATCCTCTTTACATGTTTTGTCATCATTCCACTATTTGCCATCACTTGCCTGTTTGCCATAGACATTTGTCAAGTTTCCGATTATCAGCACAAGTCACGATCTTCCTGTGGAGCCTCTTAAGGTGCCTCCAACAAAACTTCCGCGAGGACGCCTAGAGAGTAAAAGTGTAAGGCAGGTGTACGACCACATGAAGAGGTATTGCGAAGGCGAGACACTTTGAAGGCGACTTGTCTGTGTCACGACCACTCCTGCATCAGACAAACTTAGACCAACACGACCCATTCTGATGGAGATGAGTGAGGACACTTCTTTTGAATACGATCTATTTCTAGGTCCCCCCCACTTCTCTTTACGACAACCTCTTGCAGATAAGCCGGATTTTTTTTTTGAGACCTCATTCTGACATTCGTTCTGCTGAAGACAACCTATCTCCGACACTACTAGTTCTTGATTAAAATGAGCACCAATTCTTTTGATTGCGACTTCTTTCTGACACGACCACATCTGTCGGAGAATTCTCTATCTATGGAAATGAGCTTAGACACTTCTCTTGAATACGACCTCCCCTTCAACGCTTCCTTTTCTGTTGGCGCCGAGCTCTCTCTGACACGTTCACTTCTGTTAGAGACAACCTCTTTCAGGCATAGCAAATTCTGTATTAGACAAGCCGGCCAGCTTTATTTAAATACAATTATCTGACAAGATCACTTCTTTTTAGACACCCCTCCCTCCCCCAAACACGCTCCCCGCCCCCTTACTATCTCTAACAGAAGAAAATAATGCAGACTTACCGTGAAATGTAAACACCATATAGCTTTTCCTATACTAGGCATTGCTCCTACTGAAGTGGAGGGGAGATGTCGTAGTCAGGGAAACGGGAGATGTCCGAGGAAGGGATGCAGCGAAATGGCAAGGAATTAGAGGAAAAAGATAGGGTTGCGAAAGGAAGTGAGGGGAGAGAAAGAGGGGAGGAAATATGTAAAAAGAGAAAGTTCAGTGCAGGTCAGAGAGGGTCATCACGGTGAGAGCAAAGGAATTATAAGGATAATGATGATGTTGATGATAACAATGATAAGATAACGGTAACAATATTCCTCATTATCATCATTTCAATAAAGATAACGATGATGGTAATGATAATGATAATATCGATGATAGTGATGATGATGAACATGTATATGATAATGAAAATGGTAGTGATGGTGACGAAAGCAACACTTTTAATGATGATAGTGATAATCACGATTATATCAACAAGAGCGATGACATGTATAAGAAAGTAATTAGATTATAATACTAATAATGATTATGATAAGAAAAAAG
>NW_028234421.1:34169826-34172326 GCF_977035675.1 Penaeus japonicus
GAGAGAGAGAGAAAGCGAGAAAGAGAGAAAGAGAGAAAGAGAGAGAGAGAGACAGAGAGAGAGAGAGAGACTGGCAGAGAGAGAGAATGAGAGAGAGAGAGAGAGAGAATGAGAGAGAGAGAGAGAGAGAGAGAGAGAGAGAGAGAGAGAGAGAGAGAGAGAGAGAGAGAGAGAGAGAGAGAGAGAGAGAGAGAGAGAGAGAGAGAGAGTATGTAAAGGGAAACGGAGAGAGAGACAGAGCGCGCCCAGAGCGACTGGAGACTTGTCCTTCGCTCCTAGCGCTCTCTCTCTCTCACGCTCGCTTCTCGCTCCCGCCCCCTGCTCGACAGCCCTGTTCAAATTATATCAATGTTATGAAGATAAGCGAATAGTAGTGAAACGTGAGAGCAAAAACTAGTGAATGGAAATCCGTAAGAGAAATGACAGAGTAAATCAGAGAGAGTACATTGAATCAATATATGAATTAAATATAAAGTAGTGGAAGGAAAGTCCAGAGCGATCGAAGGGGAGAGAGAACGAGAGAGACGGAACAGGGAAAACTGCATAAAGAAGACATATTACAGGGGACTATATAAGAAGGGAACTAGGTAGGCGAGGGCGAAGCCATAAATGAATGAAATAGTAAGAAAAAAAGGAATAAAAATGAATAGGCGAGCCCTAGAGAGGTAGAGTGTGCCAGAACAAGAGAGGAAGAAAGGGAGAAAATTGCTGACACAGATGATGGCCCTAACTTTCCCAGGGCAGTGGTCGTTAATGCTCCCTGGCTCAAGGACGCTAAATGTAGGCGAATCTTGAGTTCTGTCAGGCCTTGACAGTCAACATGACATCACAGGAGGAGTTCTTTTGTCCTCACGTTTGTATAATAATAAAACTACATCATTTTAGTGAAAAAAAAATGTGCTTCTATATTTCGTAAAGCTAGATGGGTACAAGACTTATTTCCCTGAGGATGAAGATCAGGTTTAAAGTCAAAACGCAAGGAGCGGACCCAGCACGGCACGAGAGGGCTCTAAATCATCTCCGTTTGTACCCAATGAGCGAAATTTGATTCACTAAACCTCAGTATGAAACCTCTCCTCGAGGTTTCCCGGCGATCCCGTACACAACCAGCAGCCAGCAACCTAAGGGTCAAAGACGATCACGAGTAAGACTTCATCAATATTAATTACCCAATAAGTGAAACCTTGTATATCATCTGAACAGTAGCGAGATTACAGGGCATTAGATTCATGTATATATATATAAATATATATTATAATTATATATATATATATATATATATATAGTATATATATATATATATTATATATATATATATATAGTCAAGACCATGAACATACATTCATATATATCCTACTATATACTACTTAATACCTATATATAGCTATATATACTATATATATATATATATATGATTAGATATATTATAAACACAAGGAGGATAAATATATATATATATATTATATTAGATAATATATATATATATTTATAAACTATGTATATATCGATGTATATATATACATATATATGATACATATAGATATACCATATATACCTACATATACATATATATATAATATATATATATATACTATATATAGTATTAAATATATATATATATAGACAAATGTGTGGGAGTGTGAGTGTGTGTGGGTGTTTGTGTGTGTGTGGAGTATATATTTACATATGTATATATATATATATTATATAACATTATTTTTATATATATATATATAATTATATATCCTAAAAATATATGAACCTACGTATGTATATATATATATACTATATATATATATATATATATATATATTATAATATGTATAAATATATAAATATATATATATGTATCATAAGATTTATGGGTATCATATATAATTTATAGAGTATATATATATATATATGTATGTATGTATGTATGTATGTATGTATAAGGTTGTGTGAGTAGACATCCATAGTGCACAAGATTAAGTTAGGAGAAGTAAGTGGGATCCTGTAGATTTCAAAGTCATTTTTCCCGGTTTATGAACCTTTTCATATTCTTCTGAAGGTTTCGTGTCATCTCAGAATCTACCTTAACACGCCCGACACTTCTTGTCAACTTTTTTATATATATCTTTCTTCACTTGTCCACCCTCTCTTTTTTCTTTCCTTTATATAGGCGTACAGATCCTTCAAAGAGGTTACTTAACTGGCTTCTCTCTGGCCGTCCCTTTCCCTTTTCCCTTCCCCTTCCTCTTCCCGTTCTTGCCTTTCCGGTTCCCCTTCCTCTATCCCTCGTCCCCTTCGGCCCGGGCCTTTGTTGCCGAGTGTGTATACATTTATTGGGTTAAGATTTTTTAACGCTTGTTTTTTGTCTCTTTGATGCTGAAAAAGATACGAAAAAGAGGGAAGATTTTTTTTTGTGTGTGTGCGGGGAGAACCGGAGTGAAAGAGAGAGAGAGAGAGAGAGAGAGAGAGAGAGAGAGAGAGAGAGAGAGAGAGAGAGAGAGAGAGAGAG
>NW_028234421.1:34210941-34213441 GCF_977035675.1 Penaeus japonicus
TGCTTGCTACTATAGTGTATATATTATTTTCTCTCTTTCTCGGTCGCCCATCCATTAGCACATCCTCTTCCCATCACAATCATCTCCAGCGCCTTCCCTGTGATCCTCTTGGTACTCCTAGGAAAAGGTGTTTGCCGACGTAACTATGTCATGGTCCCAAGATCCCGTATAACTAAGTTACACGTCACCTCAACATCCAATATTTGATTATCCTTCCTTTTAGCTGTCTGGCAGGCCTCACATTGTCCCATATCGTATCTAATTCGGAAAACCTTATTTTTTTCTGTAGTTGACATAGTTTGTATTTTGTCATTTTGCTGTCCTTTGTCCGTATCGTTTTTGTGTATATACTGATGTAGATCTGAATGCTGAGTATGCTCTTAAGAATTTTTTTTGTTTTCTGGTGAACCGTAGGATATTTCACAGTATTTTTTTTTTTTTCTGATCATTTACGTTTTTTCTCCTTGTCTATCGGCAATGTGTGTGTGTGTGTGTGTGTGTGTGTGTGTGTGTGTGTGTGTGTGTGTGTAACGTACTATGTGTGTGATTATGTATAACTGTAGTCACAGCAATGTACTTCGCATTAATCTATCCTTTCCCAAAACATTAGAATATGAATTAGTCTCAATTGCAACCCTAGTTAGTGAATTTAAATGCAATTGCCATCATTGAGAAAGATGATATAACATTTTCCCTTGGCCTTGCATTTTCCCCGAGTCTCCTTTTCTCCCCTCCGCGCCGTAAATGATGATCCTATGACAAAGGTGTGTTTGGGGACACATACGAGCTTCCTAAATGTTCTTTATGACTATAAAGGAAAGTTACAGTCCCACAATCACTGAGGAATTATGGGATGTCACTGACAGGCACGTCTTGTAACAGTCACACAAACATATACGCGCACAGACACACAAACAAACACACACACACACACACACACACACACACAGAAATACTTTGACGCACACTCATATTCGCTTACTCTCTTTTCTTCAGGCTTACTGCTTATACTTCCTCCATCTCTTTCACTCTCTCTAACTCCATCGCATTAACACACACACACTTATAAATACACACAGTGCATCCTTCACTATATACACAAGAGATATATCTACTTTGATATAATAAAAGCAATAATCATATTGTCGGAAGAAGAAAAAACAAAGGAAAAAGGCAAAAAGAAAGGTAAAGAATAATACAACTAGCACAAAACACGCAATAATTACACCTCACTCACGCTAGAATGAGACAGAGCTGGCGCAGATGCACTTCAAGGATTTCGTCCGATTGCGTAACAGCTGATGTGTTTGGACGACTCAGTCTGCGCTATACTGTGGCAAACGATCAAGCGATATTCTTCGTAACAGAAGCAAATGGCGGAGATAACTCTGGCATTTCGCCGGTTACAAGAGAAACACTCGGGAAGGGAATAAACACGCCAATACTAGTAAAGCGCGAAGGTTCGAGAGAAAGGAATGCTGGATTGGACTATCGTGTGATCAGGAAGTTGGAGAGGAGAGGCATGAGCGACCCGGGTCAAGGAGGGCGGGGAGTGCGATCAAGTATGGTGAAGAGAGACGCAAAAGGAAGCAGAGGGAAAGGAGAGACAGAACAAAAGGAGGAGAGAGGAAGGGGAAGAGTTATAGACATAACGGATAGTTACAGCATGGGGATGACAGGAGGGAAACAAGGGAAAAGGGGCGCATCGCCATCTAAAGTGAGAGAGGGTGACCGGAGGGGACTGATGGCAGGATCACGTGGAAGAGGGATAGGGGGTCCTGGGTGGAGGGTGGAGGGGGGGGAGATTGCAAGACGTAAATTGCCTATTGCCTGCGGGCCTTTACGATTAGGCGACCAAAGAATGTTATTATACGTCATAAAAAAATTTAGCGATACGCCTATAGTTTCATAAGACGTATCCCTCGATGTGCACAGGCATATTACGAAATCACATTATATCTGGTTATTATACGTCACGAAAATTTAGTCGCCGTAAATGGATGTAACAAACAGTCAAACTCAATTCAGTTGTTTCAAAGATAAACAGTGAGGCGGTGCAACAATCCTATAGCCAACATCTACGAGTAATTAACAACATACAATTCAGTTAATATTCATTTATGATTTGGGTTCACATATGAATAAAGGATAATTTAAGGTCTATGAATGTTTACTGAAGGGAGTTATTTATGATTAAATGGCCATTTTCCTTTTTATTTACATTTATTGCATTGTTTGCACTATTCATTGTGTAAGGTCAGGGAACAAATGAGAATTTCTATATAATTGAAGTATAAATGGAATATTTGTACGCTTATTAACTTAACTTCATGAAGTATGATTTCTAACACTTTTAGTGAGATCTTCAAACATTGTTAACGTAGAAAAACCTGAAACTTACAATTGTCAGGTTGAGAATCTTTAGCCTATTTCTTCTACAAACTAGCAACAACCACAACAGAGCAAACAATAAAAGCGAGGATCTTACACAAAGGAAACA
>NW_028234421.1:34280941-34283441 GCF_977035675.1 Penaeus japonicus
GGCCCACTCGACTGTAACTCGAGGGACTAGACACATATTGTTAGCCGATAGCGATGGCAGAAAGTCAGCTTGGGTAAAGAAGCTTGTATCATTCTCTCCTAGTGTTGTCGCATATAATAACATAATACATTTCCACTACAGTTACCAAACTTACATGGGCGATATGTGTGTATGTTGACAGTCAGCGTAGTGTAAATACCGCTTCGCTGAAATATGAATATACTACATTATGATACGCTTGGCTTTATCGGTTGTCAGACATCTTTTTAGGGTAAACTAACATGAAGGTTATCCTGTCACATGCTTGAGTATCGCGCAGACATGTTTAGTATGTCGATAAGTGTGCACGAGGGAGGGGGCAGAATATTACACCCGCTGTCATTTGCCTCTTTGCAATATCCACCTACAGTTTTGCTGAAGCACGAAATGGATTTGATATGGCTTTGATTCTGATGTGGATTTACATATTTCTCTGAAATGCCACTTGGCTTGTGATCACATTTCTACTTTGGTTATCTTAAACAAAGATGAAGTCCTTGTTCCTTTAGACTGGATAAAAGTCATCCTAGTGTTGTGAACTTAAACTTAAACCCTTCACAGCAATCATATTAAATGAAGTCAAAGATTAGGCGACGGAAATGATGATGATGCATCGCTAATGGACACTGATAGCCGATCATAGTCGTATTCTCGATGATGCCGTTAAAGCATTAATGACAATAGCTGACAACTCATTAGGTGATATTAAGGGATTTCCATCGTCATTACACCTTTCATAGCATAGAAGAAAATCAGAAGAGATACCTTAAACTATCGAAATAAGATGATCGTGAAAAAATAACACAAATTAAAGAAAAAACGAGAAAATGAGTAAAACGGAAAAGTCTTTTCCTCCTCCACCTGACACTGTCATTCGTGAGGCGTCGAGATTACAAAGTCTAGTATCCTTCTCACCTCTCCCCCTACGCGCTGTCTGTCAAGCTGCCAATTGGCCACCGTCACAGTGTCAAGTAGACCACTTGTGACTATTCCACCCACAACACAAGGCTGTCAGCATGGCAACTATAAAGGGCATGCTTAAAACACCTTCCTTACACTATAGCGCCACGGTTTCAACGTCGTTTCCTCCACAATATCTTTCTAGTCGACTAAAATGTCATTTACCATTCATTAGTGATGTTCTTTCTGATGAAAATATAAACATATAACCATCCCGTCCTCTTCTTCCGTCGCCATTCTCATAATTGCATTGTCTCTGAAATTTATTGCAAGCATCAATTTCAAGCTCACAAGACCCGTGGCAATCATCATTACAAACTCCCCATCACCTCCGCCATCGTGATCTATAACGCGACACATCATCATCGCACATTCTATATCACATCATCAATTAATATGACTGCTATCATCATTTCCGTCGCATCGCAGGTCGTTTGTATCTCGAACGTAGCCACGGGATTCAAAAGAAAAACATAGACCGGGAATACTGATACCAACTCTTCTGGTCATCAACTTAATGATCAAAGGGAAAAGGAATAATGAGAGAGAGATAGAAATAGAGAACGCGAATTCTAGATTAATGTTTCTAGAGAGCACCTACTTCATGATCAAAGAAAATGGAATAAGAGATAAGTAGAAAATAAGATATTAATTTACGTGTCTGTTCGCTAGCATTACCTTCAAACTGAAAAATTTATCACGAGCTAGGTTCTTGAAAAAATAGAGCCTGATTTCTTTATAAGAACAGGTTTTAACTTGGATTATCTGGAATATCAGATTAAACATTTGCATTTCGTCCACCTGTATTATTTTTATTTTTTTCTGGCTTAATTTGAATTTGCATTGTGTGCAGTATGTTATGAAACTCTTAATTCATAAGTATATTAGATACATGCAACACATATGAATGATAAAAATATACAAGTAAATTTTTTGTTTTTACAGTACTGTATAGCTTTGTCATGTCAGCTTATGATTAGCTACGGACACGAAATCTTTGATACGAAATTTTGCTTTCGTTAGATGAAAAATGAGTAATAAAACGCGCTTGCGTGAAGAAAGGCTGGCCTATATAGATTTTTCTGGAAGACTTTATTATCCAAGACAGCGAAAAATATAGATAATTATGGGATGGCCATTCGAAATTTCGCTATTAATGGAATATGTTGATGTATATTCTTATCACTTCGTTTATTCTTTAAGTTATTATTACCATTATCATTATCAGTATATTCAATATAATTACTAGCACTACAACTACTCGCACTTACTGCCACTACTACTACTACTACTACTCATATTGACTACTACTACCACTGCTACTACTTCTACTACTATTACTACCATTACTATTACTACTGTTCATAATGATAATACTATCTGGAGATGTATATGTAAATTTCCATGTGTGTAGATGTGTCTACGTAGACAGGGAGAGGGGTGAGTAATAGTGTTTCAGTTTCATTCATCTTTATTCTGAAATACTACATATTTACTCTAA
>NW_028234421.1:34288441-34290941 GCF_977035675.1 Penaeus japonicus
TGAGAGAGAGTAAGAATACAGCGAGCAGCGATAGTAGGTGGTAAAGATCCGAGAAAGAAAATCATCAAGGAATATCAAGTGATAAAATATATAGAAATGTAATGAAAAAAGTTATTATTTCACAAAGGCAATTAGCGGCTAACCTGTTTCTCTCTCTCTCTCTCTCTCTCTCTCTCTCTCTCACAATGACAGGAAGATGAGCTTTTGAGTTTTAGTGCATTTTGTTATATGCCTGTATAAGATTTTTAAAAATGGTTAAATAAAGGTAAATAAAAGTAACATGTGAAACAGATACATGACAGGCTGTCACTCGTCCGCCTTCATCTCCCAGGGTTTATTTTTAATATTGGTTCTTGACGAGACGTATTCATGAATCTGAGGCAATAAAAATCTTTCAAAGGATATCATTATTTTATTTTTGGTGCCGCTGTATTCTAAGATTTTTTTTTTTCTTCTTCTTTTTCTTCTTTTTTTAAATCAGGCGCATTTCAAATAATGTTCATATTTTATTCACCAAACAACTGGATTTATTTTTTTTCTATATATCTATGAGTTACAACCCCCATTGCCACCTAAAGGTTTCGAAATTTCTCGTAAAATTTCGGAAATATCCCACACCTAATATGTCGCCCTGACGCATCTCCCCCACAAAACCTCACTCCTGTTTGAAGTTTCTCGTCAATTCTTCTTACCAGAAACGCTTTGTCAAACATTTCCCGTCAAATCCTGACCGAACCATTAATTTTATCGACAGCTCGGAAGACTGGGTCGTCCTGGCACGCTGGCAATACTGTCGACACGAAGATCACGCTCTTGGATATGTCGAGACAGTGTATCTAGACAGACATTTCCTCCCTTTTTCATATTCTCTCTCTCTCTCTCTCACTCTCTCTGACACATTCTCTCTCTTTCGCTCTCTCTCTCTCTCTCTGACACACTCTCTCTCGCTCTCTCTCTCTCTCTGACACATTCTCTCTCTCTCGCTCTCTCTCTCTCTCTCTGACACACACTCTCTCTCTGTCTTATTCTTTTTGTCTCTTTCCCTATCAAGCCGCCCGTCCTTCCGACTGACTGTCTGTCATATATCTACATTTACATAATTACATACGCTGACACACACAAAAATTGTGTAATGCTACTATCATCTTCTGTCATGATTAGTACTTTTTGATACTAACGATGAGCATTCGGAAGTTATGACTTTTATATCTTTAGATATAAAGCCTCTCATTCATTTACTCATCCATACATCCGTCAATCCATCAATTCTTTTCTCTCTCCTTCCCCAATGTTCCCCTCTCACCCACCTTTATCTTTTTCTTCTCTGTCCTCTTTGATATCTGCTTCCTTTCCTCCTCCCTTCCTCTCCCCTTTCTATGCTAAGGCCAGTTCAGAAGGATATATCATAATATGTTAGTTTTATTGGCGTGCGATCATTTATATCACACAGAAGGCTTTTATCCTCATTGGTTGTATGGAATTGTGTTGGCTGTAGCTGAGATGGTGAAGGGACATTTAATATCTGTGAGAATTTCCGTTTAGTATATCAATAAGTTTGATTCATAAAGGTTCCATTTATGTAATCTAGGAGCACGTAGACTTTCTAGCATTTCTATTTTGATTGTCAGATTTCTTAATTGTTTGAACTGGCAGGACTTCTGTTATCTTGCATTGTTTTTCTGTTTTTTTAGTCGATATAAAGCCAGACAGACAGATTAGATAGATAGATAAAGAGAGAGAGAGAAATAGAGAGATAAAGAGAGAGAGAGCAAAAGAGACTGAGAGACAGCAGACAGATACATATATAGTAATAAAGAGAGAAAGAAAGATAGATAGAAACTTTGAAAGATAGATAGGTAGATATATAGATAGAGACAGAGACAGGGAGAGAAAGGGGGCGTTAGCTAGATAAATGGAGAAAGTAGGGAAGGCAGAGGCAGTGAGGGAGTAAGGGGAGCTATGAGGGAGAGAGAGAAAGGGAGAAAGTAATATTTCAGACTGCTGTTATGAACGCATTAGATCTGTCACAGGGGTGCCAGGTCTCTATACAACTGAAATTATGAAGTTCTAAAAAAAATCTGATTTATTTTGCTTACTCTTTCGTTTGGGATTTCCTTTTCATGGTGATATATGTGGGCTGTTATTTCGCCCCCATTGTATAGGCCTACTTTATGCTTGTGCGTCTTTAATATATAATGCGACCCTCTTCTCCTCCCCACCCTTCCCCCTTAGGTTTTGGAAATACTTTCAGGTAAATGAGGGAGGCGACGACATGTTTTGTTACAGCTCTGAGAAATTCTTATTTTGCTTTTAAAATAATAATAGTAGGTGTGTCTGGAGGCGACAGAAATGGGATCTTAGCTTCTCTTCTTCCAACTCACCCTTCTCTTTTTCTTTGGCTTTCCCCTCTTTCTTGCTCAATCTCTCTAGCTTTATCTCTTTTCCTCCTATCTCTCCAATACCTGTGCAATCTTAATTTTCCATCTCTTTCCCTCCGTCA
>NW_028234421.1:34375941-34380941 GCF_977035675.1 Penaeus japonicus
TGGAAATGGTGTGAGTAGGCACTGGCGGGTATTCCATGATGGGCCGCACTAGGGCTTTATAAATGTAGAGCTTGGTTTCAGTACTCAGTGTCTGGAACCTTCTGATCTTGTTCAGCTGATGTTTAGCTTTGGTTGCTCTTTCATTTATGTGAGGGACAATTCCTCTTCTGCTAATTGTTAGCCCTAGTATCTTTCCTTTGTCACAGTAGTCCACTGCTTCCTCGTCCACTATCAGATCTGCTGTCTTGAATTTGGCCACAGGAATGACTTGGAATTTTCTCATGTTGGTTGAGATCTTCCACTGTCTTTCGTATCGATTGATGGTCTCTATGGCTCTGGCAGTTCTGAGTGCCATCATCTCGATCGATCTCCCTTCATACTTGATTATCTGAGTGATGTCGTCGGCATACATATAGTGATTGCTGCCATGTGATGGTTCAGGCAGATCTGCTGTATATATGGTGAACAGTGTCGGTGAGAGGCAGCTTCCCTGTGGAACTCCACTCATGAGGGGAATTGCTTCGCCGACTGTATTGCCGACGACTATTCTTGCACTCCGACTTTCAACAAAGTCACACAATAGCTTGGTCAAGGACGTCGGGAGGTTCAGCCTGATGATCTTAAGTTTCAGGCCTGTGTCCAAAACTTTGTCGAAGGCTTTGGCCACATCTCTCAGAACCACATTGACTTGGTTCCTTTCGCTCATGGCATTGGCGATTTCTTCATATATGATTGCAATGGCTGTTGATGTTCCTCTGCCTGGTCTGAAGCCATGTTGCCTGGGATTTTGTAAATCGTTAATCTCCAGGTGATTTCGCAATCTTATGTTCAGTATCTTTTCAAAGACTTTGCCTGGGACTTCCAGCAGAGATTTTGGTCTGTAATTCTCCACTTTTCTTGGATTTTTCCCGGCTTTTGGTATCATCCTGACTCTTGCTTCCTTGAAGTGGTCAGGGAAGTAGCCAGCAGTGAGAGAGGCATTGTATATGTTTGCCAGTCTCAGCAACATCTTGTTTGGAAGATTTTGCAGGATTGTTTTGTTGATCCTGCTTTTGCCTGGAGCAGTTCTATTCTTGAAACTCTGAATAGTTCTTTTGACATCTGTGGGGTTGATCTTGGCATTAGTGGATCTGTGGGGTCCAGTCTAGTGAAGTCAGAAGCAGCTTCTGGATATAGGAGGTGCATGTGCCTTCCTATTTCCTCTATGATGGTCTCCTCGAAATCACTGTCAAAGTTCTCTTCTTCTTCGGTAATTCGGAAACAATTTCTCCAGTAATTTCTGAACAGGATTTCTTGTTCTTCTTCTTCATAAATCTTCTCATCCTGTTCGTTGAGGAGGTAGCTACTTCTGCTTTCACTTCTTCCCATCAGTTTCTTTATTCCTGACCAGAAGGACTGTGGATCTTTTCGGTCCCATTCCACTTTTCGAACAAGTTCTTCCCACTTGTCATTTGCTGCTCTCCTCCAGTGGTTAGAGAGTTCTCTTTGCAAGCTTCTATATCTTGCTCTCAGGTCTTGTGTCCATCCATGAATCCCTGCATAGTGCTGCAGGTGATTCGACTGTATATTTAGCAGTCTTACTTCAGCTGTTAGCCTTGGATGGGGGATAGTCCTGTGGTTGCTCTTGGGTACATGATGAGCAAGTGCAGCTTCAACGTCGCTGTACCACTTTTCGACTTCCTCGTCAATCTCTTCCAATGTTGCAGTCCTCAAGTTGGCTGCAGGCTTAGACTGGAGCTCATCCTTGAATCCTCCCCAATTAGCCATTCTAAAGTTGAATCTGCTACAGTTTAGGCTTTTCAGGATTGGGTTAGATGATATCTTGAGGATGATGGGCAGGTGATCACTGGTGCTTGCAGGGCCTGGTTCCATGATCACGTTGTGATGGGCTTGGTTATTGCACAGTGCAATATCTGGTTTGGTTGCTGTGTTCCCTGTGATGTAAGTAGGGAAGTCTGGTCCCATGTGGATTAGATCTCCATCAGCAACCATTCTAGCAATAGCATTGCCAACCATGTTGCCTGCTCTATTGTTTAGCATTGGATGGTTGGCATTGAGGTCTCCCACTATGTAGGTGGGTAATCTTCGTCGAAGCAGACTGTATAAGTCTTGCAGTGGAACAATTGCCCTTCTTGGAGGCAGATACATTGTAGCCACTACTATTGGACCTCTGCTGGTCTCTATCTCTATTGCCAGCATTTCGTCAAAGTCGTCGAGAATCTTATGTTTGATTTCTCTTCTGACTGCTATTGCTATGCCATCACTTGCTTCTCCAGTCCTGTTCCTCTGATAACATAAGTAGGGGAACAGTTTCAGCCTGGCTGTGTCCTTCAAACCATGACTGTTGATCAGGACTACATCTGCATTTAGGGCTCTATACATGCCCGACAGTTCGTTCCTACGAACCATAGTCCACTTGAGGACGTTCTGCTGAACTACAGTGATGGTGTGATTCACTTGGATTTGGCTGCAGGTCCATCTTCATGCCTCTCTTGGGATCATCATAGCCATTCCTCCTCTTCCTGTAGGACTCAGGGTCGAGGTAGGTGATAGCCACACCAACGAGATTTAGGGAGGCTGCCCTAATTCTCCTATCTATGATACTGGCACATTCATCAGATTTCAGCTTCTGATTGTTGTAGGAGTATTTCATCCTGCCATTCTTGATGTATTCTTTTGCAACATCATCATCATCAATATTGCCGTTTGTAACGGTTTTCTCGGCAGTGTACAGGATGACTCCTACAGCTTTGCCCTTTGCTTCCCTGGCCTTCTTCACATTCTTGCACCTGTGTGGGGATGGCACCCTCACATACTGGGGTGCTGGTGCAGTGGGCTCTTCCAGTGGCGGCATTTCTTCTTCAAGAACTGGCAGATCTGGCATTTCTTCTTCTTCAGGTGCTTCTGTGGTTTCTTTGGGGGTTTCTGTAGGGAGCATAACCCTCAGGATGCCTGCCGAATTTACATCATTTGGAAGGTCCATCTCAGGGAGGTTATTTCGCCTCAAGGCTAGCTTTGCTTGTTCTGCAAAGCAGCCTGGTTGTGCAAGGTTGGCCAGGTGGGCATGCATCAAGGCAATCAGGGTCTTGACTGCCAGGTTGTTGGGCAGCTGCATGATGGGTGGCTGCGTCTCTTTAATCGCCGTTTTGGTAATTTCGGCTGTGGCTTTGGCTGTCTTTTCGATCGTTTTCTCGACCTTAGCTGTAGCCTTTGCAGTGTTTTTGACTACTTCACTCAGTAGTCTGGACTCTTTCTGGCTTTGGATCTCTTGCTTCTTTTCTACTGCCTTTGTAATCTCTTTCCTTCTAATAGGGCAGCTTCCAGAGAGTGTCCTGTGTTCGCCTCCACAGTTTAGGCATTTTTTGGTGGTGTTCTTACATGCCGTGAACCTGTGTCCGGTCTGACCACATTCACTGCATTTCTCAGCATTCTTCTTGGTACATTTACCTTTGTATGGCCATATTCATAGCAATTCATACACTGAATTACTCGAGTGAATCGTTCCTCTTCGATCTGGGCCGGGTTTATACTGTAGTTGTAGAGAATCAGTCCTTGTTCTTTAATCTTTTTGGCAGTCTGTATATCATGGAATCGAATCTTAACAATTCCATGTTGTGGCATTTTGTAGACTTCATCGATTTGCAGGCTGAGATGTCTTACCAGTTCCTCTTTGATCTCTTCATTAGAGTGGCTTGTAATGTACGAGTCCACTTTTTTGACTACAATGGTCATCTTAGCTTTGGTTTCAAGAGGCATCTGGGGGTCAAAACCTGAGCTCTTAAGCTTTTGGCGGAATTCTGGTGACATTATCTTATCTGCATCGGTCAGGGTCTTTGGCAAAACAATGTATCCATTCCTAGCATCAATGATTCTTAGGAAATGGATTCCATTGCCAAACATCAGAGAGTTCAGTTCCTGTTTTCGAGTTAAAGTCGGAATGCCATCGAGGTTTACTTTAATTTTGGTGGTCGAAGCCATGGTTCCCAACGCATAGCTCGATCCTACCACTGAAAAAAGTCCAAGTCCTGCCTGAGTTGTCAGATTAAGTCCTATCTCTGACAACCTCCTCTTATCTCTGAGGAGCCTAACCAGGTTGGCTATGTAGACGGTTGTCTAGCTAGAGTTGGCAGGAGTGTTTAGAGTGGCCTGCCGCCGTTCCTACGCCTGACAAAGGTGGCCTCCTCCGAGTGTTTCTTACAGTATCCCGACTAAGGGACCCCTTTGAGACCCCGGCCTTCGCCGGGTAAACCGCAGGGTTCGCCTTCAGAAACACAAGGTGTTATCCTAACGCCGAAAAGTGGTGGTAAAGGACAGGGGGGGACAGGTGTGTGCCTACAAGGATCTCTTGTAGCACCGAGGTGCTTGGCTCGAGAGAGCCGAGTGTCAAAACCCTTACTATGAAGGGATCTCTTTTAGTATGCCAACTCCTTAAAGATGTCAACTCCTTGGCATGAGTGTTACTCTCTTGGGATTAACTCAGGTAATCCAGGTATTCTTCTTCTTCTTGCTATAAGTGTTACACACTTAGCATGAAGACTATAACTCTTCCTTCAAAGAGTTGTAGATTCTTCTTCTTCTGAGGCTTCTAAATAGCTTCAGATGGTGCAGGTCAGCTGGAGCAGGTGCTGTTATCTCAGGTGAGGTCAGGTGCTTGCTCTGTTGAGTGTTGATGCTTGAGAGTGACTGATCAACTAACTAAAATTTTTGAAAATCGCGCTTTTTGTAGCTGGCCTCCGTGCCAGCTACAAGCACCCCCGTTCCTCATCACCAGACCTCAACCAATCACGAGTGACCTGAGCTGCGAGGTGTCGCTACCATGCACCGACGTCAGGGCAGGACATCGGGCGAAGCTTGCCCCTGCACACCGACCAATCAGGTCGCATGTTACCACTGACCTACCTCGCGAGTCGTGTCCCCGTGTACCTGTCCGGTTACACTAACGCACCTGCACCCACACACACAGCGTAATATACATTTACTTACAAAAACAACATTCACAT
>NW_028234421.1:34393441-34395941 GCF_977035675.1 Penaeus japonicus
TGTATGACCTCGAGGTCATCACTGCTCATTCCAAGGTGGTGGGAGCTTCTCGACTTTCGAAAGGGAAGCACCCAACCAGGCAAGTCCTGGTCACTTTGGAGGGAGCTCCAGTTGTGTCCTTGGATCTTGGCAATTGGGGCTCTTACAGACTCAGGACATACGTCCCAGACCCGCTCCGATGCTTCACGTGCCAGAAGTACGGACACCACAAGGCCACTTGCTCTGCAAAGCCGAAATGTGGTCTGTAGTCAGGCACACAGAACAGAGGTGTGCCTCAAAGCACACAAAGATGGCAAGCAGGACACCACTGCCAAATGTCCCAACTGCCATAAAAAGCACCACGTCAGTAAGGAGACGGGGAAGGCAGTCCAGGTCGCCACGAATAATGGCCTTAACTCCCACTCCAACTCAGGGCGAGACTCCTCTCCTCACAAACCCCAAGGGCGAGACTTGTCTCCCTGACAAACCTGTGGCCAAGACCACACTAGCAGAGCCTGCACCCAAACCCCAAAGGTCAAGGCGACCAGGAGTTCTCCACCTCCCAGGAGACCCAGCCCTAATGTCAGACGTTACCCACACTGGGGCGTCGGACAGAGATCAAACACCTCGACGTCACTGACATATTGGAGTCAGATTAGCACTATGGCTACTAACCTAAGCATACTAGAGTGGAACATCAACAGCTTTTCCTTAAGGAACGCTCTTCTCCATGCAATCGTGCGATCTCGGAATATTGATGTTGCCATGCTCCAGGAGATTCTATATGGGGAATCTGTCCGCTTCTCGGACACAAGGCACCTGAGGTTTGATTACCCTTGTGAAGTCGACTATCTCCTGCTCCCTGATTGCCGATCCTGTGCAGTGTGGAGAAGGCGTCGAATTCCTTGCCATTGAGATCCATTTGGCCGGGGGTCCCCTCAAGCTGTACAATGTATACAGCAGGCCAAACTGTAGAAGCTTAGATATCAGTGAAGCATGTACTGCTGCGGCACACAAGCCAATTCTCATGGGGGGAGATTTCGATACCCACCACCCCATCCTGGCTCTCACTCAGAGAAGTGATGTGGCAGGCTGCCACAAAACCGAGCTGCTATAGTCGTGTCCCGAGATTGCTCTTCTCAACAGCCAGGTACTCCTGGTACTACAATGATGAGATTAAAGAGGTCAACCACAGAATCAATAGATGCAGAAGACACTTCCACAAACAGAGAACCCCTAAGAACCACGCTCTTCTGAGAGAGGCTCTCAGGGATGCTCAGGAAACTGCTATGAGGGTAAAGCAGGAAAAGTGGCTGGAATGGTGTGAGTCCTTTGACCACCAAACCTCCCTTTTCAGAACTGTGGAACCATATCAGACAAGCCACAAATCGCTCAGCCCCCCAAAAGACCCACCATGACCCACGGTCGGAGGCAGAGAGACTGGCACTCAAGTTCTCTACTAGAACAAGTAGTGTCGGCCTACTAGCAGAGTTGAGGGCATGCCAAGAAGAACTGCTCCCAGACAGGCATGCCCTCATCAGAGAAAAGGCCTGATGATGCAGATGTCATGGGAATTACGGTGGACATATAAAACCAGTTCCTGGTCAGCCCCGGGTTGTGATGGGATCTCCTACCCCATCATTTCCCACCTAGGACATGAAGGTGAGCTTGCACTCTTGCATCTCATCAACAAGTCCTGGGAAACTTCCTTCTGCCACAGTGGTGGAAGAGAGCTGACATAGTTCCCGTCCCCAAAACAAAGGAGCCGGTATGGTACCGTCCCATCTCCCTACTCAGCTGCCTGGGAATGACAGCAGAGAAAATGGTACTGAATCGGCTCCAATGGAAGATGGGACCTCCACATGAACACCTACACAGGTTCACAAGGGGTAAGAGCACTGCTCACAGCATGGCCACCTTACTGAGCACTGTCAGCAACAGCTCTGTCATCGTCTTCCTAGACCTGGAGAAGGCTTTTGAACTGGCAAGCCATTCAGGAGATCCTGATCCGCAAGGGAATCAAAGGCAGACTGCTTGCCTGGATTGGTGATTATTTTCAGAACAGAACTGCCAGAGTGAAGTTCCAAGGTCACCTTTCCAGGCATTTGCCCCTGGAGAATGGTACCCCACAAGGAGGGGTCCTTAGCCCTCATGTTAAACATCCTCGACATTCCATTCCCAGGGGGGTGCTAGATCATCTAATATGCAGATGATCTAGCAATTATCTCTACTGGGAGACGAAATGAGAATCCAGTCAGAAAGGCCCAGCATTGTCTGGACCTAATATCTGAGGAATGCCGCAGAGTCGGGCTTAAGATCTCATCAGCCAAATCGAAGGCAATGGCGCTGAAACATGATGTCTGCGATCAAAGACTGCGAGTCCAAGGTCTAGAGCTAGTGGGTACATGTATACCAATACTTGGAGGTATGGGTTGATGAGAACCTCACCCTCTGCTCTGAGATCAAATATCTCTCAGACCGGACCAAGGCAAGACTCTCTGTCATGAGAGCTCTATCAGGG
>NW_028234421.1:34448441-34453441 GCF_977035675.1 Penaeus japonicus
TTCAATAGCACAATCGAATGGGATAAAACACAATCTCATTCTTGAAGTGCGAAACTACTAGAAATCGTAAATGAGCAATGCCTTCATCAAAACGTATCTAAATCACTAAGGATAGTGGCAAGGTCAGGCCACTTATGAAATTAAAATAATGGCTTTTGGAATAAAAAAAATAAAAGATGGAACTTGAGAAGAGCTACAACTACATGAGAAGTTATAATTTAAATATACTGAAGTTATTTGAGGACAAGGACTCGAACGAAATTCTAAAGACAATAATCAAGATTTAATGAAATCTAAAAAAAAAAAAAAAAAAAAAAAAAAAAAAAAAAAAAATTATATGTGCCAACATTCATGACAGAAGTCATTGAAAAACAAAAAATGTTCAACGAAAAATATGGAAGAGCTAGTCAGAGAGAGAGAGAGAGAGAGAAAAAAAAAATCTTTTGGAAAAGATTCATTAGACTTGGGTCACAAACAACTTATGGGAGATTTGAAGTAGGGAGAGATAAATATACTTTTTCGAGTATGAATATTATCAGCAAATGTTCCAAGCAACACAATAGTAATAAAGCTATAAGCAAAGATCAAAGTATCTTCTGTCTATACAAAGGAAAACTAAATGTGAGAAATTTTCAGTGGCAAATTCCAATCAGTCTTTGTTAAACCAGAATGGAACTTCGCTACCACAACTCAGCATATCGATAACATCAGACTTTGGAAAATGAAATAAATTATGTACTAATAAACCATCACTGATTGCAAGCATGTGAAGTACATTCATGTATGAGGACGAAGTAAATATATAAATACATATATATACACACACACACACACATATATATATCTTTATAGGTATGTATATGTATATATATATATATATATATATATATATATATATATATATATATATAGATAGATATAGATAGATAGATAGATTAGGTATGTATATGTATAAATATATATATATATAGATAGATAGATAGATAGATAGATAGATAGATAGATAGATAGATAGATAGATAGATAGATAGATAGATAACAGCCTCATCATACATTCAATCTCTAAACGAAAGTTGATGAAACGTCTATGCTGATAGACAGCTTCCTGCGTGATGTAGAAATTGCTGTTAAACTAAGCAGTATATTAGACAGTGATCCATCCTTTCATAATTACTGCGTGCTTATTTCTGAGACTATACCCTTAGTCTTTCGCAATTGGAATAGATTCAAATCAGTTTTTAAGTTATCCTTCCAGCTGCTTGAACCGTCATTATTTTCAGTTCACCTCCCTTATTGCAATGAAGCCAGCCTCTTTGTCTGAATAAGACGTTGGAATTTATTATAACAAGTTACAAATTGTAATATAGAAATGGGTGGAGTTTATTCCATCGAGATAACTCTGCCCCATAAAGGTGTGTTTTGAATGTGACAACTAAGTCGCGTGGATGACTTGCCTTACCAAATGTATTCTGGCCTCCTCCCTACCCTTGTCAGTGGGAGAAAAAGTATGGAGACCTTGTGAAACTGTTAACATACACTCTCTTCAGGTAAATTTGCTTAATTGATTAAGGAAAAGCCCCGAATGCTACCGTCCATGCACATGTCGGCACACAAAACACATTATACAAACAAATATGTATGCATAGACAATCGTCAAAACATTAATCATGCATAATCCTATCACAACTCCAACCAACAGCATAATCAACAACACTCATAGTAATATTACCACCACAACAAGAGACAAAACAAACAAAGCAACACTACCAGCCGCGTTCCCCAGCACCACAACCTAAACCATTGCCGGGACAGAATAACCCTCCTGGTTTCCACAAACCTAAAACCATCACTTATAGGTTGCTCGACCCATATGTACTTCAACTACACCAGGCATGGTCACAGGGCATCTGCTTGAACATCATCTCCCTCGTCCCCATACCACCACCAATATGGAAACCATAATTAGGGAGAGTGTCAAACATTCCCTGAGTAGGTCTGCATTTCATACGACCTACTCAAAACACAATCACCAACGTCCCTCTTTTTAGGAATAACTAACAGCCGAGTAGACATAGGGAGTCTATAAGACAAGTTCTGCATGAGGAACACCTGGCATCTGACATAAATCGTACTGTACATTATATGTCAACATCGTGCATTCCTAACGACCAAGGCCAGCCTCCTCATCTTCCTTCATTACTCAATAATCGCCACTCTTTGCAGCATTATGGGTAATGTGACATTCTTTAGGAGAGTCAAAAACATTGAGATCGGTGGTAAACTTGAATTTCACTCCGATAAATTTGCTACTCAACCATAATTTCTTATATTGGTCTGACATTTCCTTCCACCCTCAAAGCAATACCATTGTTTTCAATGGTGTCACCCATTTCCTCAAACAGCCTTCTTGTTTATAGACACATTCTGAACCTTGTCACCCTCCAATGTTGATATATGAAACAAAATGCAAAGAAAACGGACAATCCTCATGCACTCACAAGACCCTTCTCACCTTGATAATAACGGAATAAAAAAAAAAATTAAAAAATCTAGAACAACCATTAGACTTTCAGTAAGGCTATGGAATGTTAAAAGATTTTCTAAGGATTACCCGACTATACTGTCTGTACTATTGGAAGCACCAATTTGATTAAGAACTTGAACCAAATTTATATACCTTCATATAGAATTCCCACTCAAAGCAGAAGGGTTTTGAGAATGAAGTGTGAGGAATATTGGAAATGAGCTCAATTAAACCAAGCAATTTCCCCAGGGCTAGTCCTATGATTCTCGTTCCGAAAAAGGACAGATCATTCAAGCCTGTGGTGTATTATCGTTACCGTTCCCGAATCATTCCCAGTCCCTAATCTCCGTCTGCTGTTAGAGAATATTGACTCCAGAAGAAAATTTTCCTTTTTTTCATTCTCGAGCTTACAAATGGGTTTCTGCAATTGCTAATGGCTAAGGGTAGCCAGGCCCTTACTGCATTTTCCACACACATGGGCCACTTAAAATTCCTTAGAACCCCCTTTGGATTACTCAATTCCACTCTTACGTTCAATAGATTAATGTCAATTGTTTAAATAACATGATAGAGATTAAGTAGTGGTTGACTTGGATTACATTTCGATCTGCTCCCCCTCAATCTCTGAACAGAAGAGGATATTGTAACAGGTATTCGAACATTTGGCAAACGCAAATCCTATCATAAACTCAAACAAGTGTAAACTCGATTCCCTGGGCCGTACCTTAACTTCTAATGGTATTCTGCCATACGCAAGCAAAGTCCAAGCTGTGATTGACTTTCTGATACCATAAAAAAAAATCTTAAGTCCTTCCTTTGTCTTTCCAGTTTTTATAGCCCATACATTTAAGGAACGATAGCGGCACTCCTCAACAAATTACTCAAAAAAGAAGTTCCCTGTGAGTGGAATCATGACACAGATGTCTCGTTTAGGCACCTGAAATCCTTGCTTGTCTATGCATCTGTCTTGGCCTTCTCTAACTTTGAGTTGCCCAGAGAACTGACGCCTCCATCAGAAGGTAAGTCTTTGCAAGCAGAAGCCTTAAGTCTTCCAAAAAGTCATATAATACAGACCACCAGCTTTTGGTTAACATCTGGGCACTCCACCATTTTCAGGAGTCGGATATTAAATGGATGTGCACACCGACCACTTCGCCCTCACGACCATCTTACAGGAAAGGATCCACATGAAAGACGAGCTGTGCCCTAGAATTTTTGGCAAAGTATGATGTAACAATCGACTGACTTGGCCGACAGAACGTCGTTGCAGACGCTCTTTCCCACACGCCATTATCTTACTCTAATGATAAAGATATGTCAGATTCCTTCCCCCATAGCTTTACAGAGCTTAAGAACGTCCTTCCACCCGCCCCTGTGGTAGTTAACACAGCTAAACAACCCTTACGTCCTCCTTCTTAGGATGAAATTCGTTGCGTTCAAAACGAGGACCCAATTTACATTGAGATAATCCATAAATTAGCAAGAAATGAACCCTTGGGTCCAATCGGCCGTCTTCCCGTTCATGATTTTTTTATTGGCAACAATGCCCTCTTTCGAAGGGCGACCTCTAAGAAGATTAAAGGACAATGGGGTTTCACCAGAAACATAATGATTCCAGAATCACTCAAGCCCTGAGTCCTTCAACTCGTTCATGAGTCGCAGCCCACTGTGGTGTGTACAAAGCCATTCAGATGGCCCAAGGTATAAGTTCCCTCTTCTCATTTCCAAGATTAAGAGACATATCAAGTCTTGTCAACGTTGCCCATTTTACATTTGCTCAAATCATCCACTAGTTTAGCGTTATGACATTCTGGATTAACCTTTTGAATAAGTTTCATGCCATACACTGTCAGGGTTTATGACTTTACCTAATGGAAAAATACAAATACTTGTGAAACAAGATGCAGGCCTGAATATTGTGCTCGGCACAAATCAGTCGGTGTTGACAGTTAAGTATTTCGCAACATTCATGCATCCAAAGCTTGCTCCCCACTTTAATGATCCTTATAGGGTAATTAAGCTAAGAACAACAAGGCATACTGTAAATGTTTACGAGGCTATTTACTCACAAAACTCTACCTTATGATTCACCTGTAACTTTGTTAATTCTTGAAGTTACTACTGCCGCAGTCAAGTGTGACAGCAATAAACCAGATATTGTGCTAAAAGGAACATGATGTCCTCCAACTTCAAGCAAACTAACCATCCATTCTTATACAATACAAATACAGGTATATAATGTTAATATCACACCTATGTTATTAGTCCTACCTGTTTTTAAAATTACCCTCACAGTTTAAATAAGGTCCTTATCTTCAGGTTAATCCTTGGCTATTTATGATATACACCTTCTCATAGCATAAGTACTTCATGTCTTCCTCTCCATTCTATCTTTACACTCAGTTTACATCACCTCTTATCCTTGTGTCAATCCTCTCCCCACCCTACCCTTACCACCGCTAATCATACATACACT
>NW_028234421.1:34510941-34513441 GCF_977035675.1 Penaeus japonicus
CCAGGGCCGTGCACGCTGATGGAGCACGAGGTGACTTTGCTGCCGAATGTCAAGCCCATTAAGCAGGCGCCATACCGGGTTAGTCCAGCTAAGAGGGAGGTCCTTGCAGAGGAAGTGAACTACCTACTGGAACACGACCTCATAGAGTCGAGCGACAGCGAATGGGCGTCCCCCTGTGTGCTGGTGCCAAAATCTGATGGCTCCTTAAGGATGTGTACAGACTTCAGACGAGTCAACGATGTGTGTCGAGCTGCCGCTGTGCCGCTACCCTGTATCGATGACATTATTGACAGTGTCGGTCAAGCTAAGTATGTGACGAAATTGGACTTATTAAAAGGTTATTAACAAATAAGACTCGGTGAGAACACCAAGAAAATTACTGCTTTCGTCACTACAAGGTACTTCCTTTTGGTCTCAGAAGCGTCCCAGGAATTTTTTCAAAGGGCTATGAATATTGTGATATCTGGGCTGGTAGGTGTATCTGCTTATTTAGATGACCTCGTGATTACTAGTATGACCTGGCAGGAACATTTAGAAAGCCTTCGTACTTTGTGCAGACGGTTGCTGAAGTATGTCGACTGGAGCAAAGTATCCCCAGTCGACGCTAAGGTCGAAGCTTTGGCAAAGCTTCCCCCACCGAGCAATCGTAAGGCACTTCGCAGATTCCTAGGTATGGCGGGATTCTATAGACGTTTTTTTGTAAGAATTTTGCTGAAATCTCCGCCCCACTTACCGATTTAGTAACTCCGAAGAGGAAATTTTCCTGGACGACAGTGTGTCAGGCTGCATTAGAGAGAATTAAGCTCATGTTATCAGCAGAACCTGTGTTGCAGTTACCAGACTTTGGAAAACAATTTATAATAGAAACGGACTCCTCTGATGCTGGTTATGGTGCAGTGTTACTTCAGTATGGATCTGACTGTGTTTTGCACCCGATGTGTTACCACAGTGCTAAATTGAAACCTCATCACCATAGCTATGAAACGGTAGAAAAAGAATCTTTAGCATTACTGTCGGCTTTAGAGAAGTTTGAAGTGTATGTTGATGGTTCCCCTTATAAAGTTCTTGTGTTTTCTGATCACAACCCGCTTCAGTTTGTATAGAAAATGAGAAATGAAAACCAGAGGTTGTTGAGATGGGCATTAGCATAGCAGAAATATGATATAGAGGAAAAGATAACATAGTTGCTGACACTCTGTCTAGAGAGATGTAAATTTTGCTCACTTGATCAAACTTTTTTTCTAAGGGGGGGAATGTTTGGAGTGTCATTCATTAATATTATTAATAATAATTAAGATAACCAAACGGCTGTTTAATGTTGCTTATACAAACATAACTAGTAACTTCAAAGCTACTTACTTTACAGTGTTCACTGTCTCATGGGTTCGGGGGATTTGGATTCATAAGGGGGTAGCACCTGAACCTTCCCCTACTAGCTAGTCAGCGCATAACCCTTGTGTGGTAGTCACGTATGTACAACTCTCCCTCATCCATTTATTGTATTTTCATTTATTTATTTTAGCACCTAAATTTGTTCATAAAGAGAGGTTCAATGTCTATTTGAAATGTGTCTATCAGTGCAATATTGATATAATAAATATCATAGTATTAGCATAGAATAATACTTAATGGAAATCCGGTTATTTCATATATTTAATTTCTAATTATACATACATCTTTGGAGATAATGGTAATGGTAAATAAATAAAGTTGTTTGTTATAGTATTCATCTGCGTATTGATTATATTTCCTTTTTTTTCTGTAATGAAAGATGATATATCTTTAATTAAATCACACAATGAGTCCGACTGAAGTTGATAATGTTTATGGCTACCCCTAGGGTCGTAACAATATATATATATATATATCATCATCAGACTGTATCATTCCATTGCATGACGTAGGCCTCTCTCAATCTTTTCCAGTCATTCCAGTCTTGTGTCCTCTGATTCCAGCTTACTCCTGCGAAATTCGCTATTTCATCCCGCCATCTAGTCATTGGTCTTGCCCTTGGTCATGACGGGGAAGACACATTGGTTAAAAATCTTTCTCTTTAGGCATAGTGGCAGACGACCTCGTAATATAATACTATGTGTACCGAAGGCACTCCAACTTAGCCTGATTCGTCGTTTTATCTCGGCATCGCAGGATGTACTCGTCTTGATGAGTTGCCCTAGGTATACATACTCGTTCACTGCCTCTAGTACCTGACCGTGTATTTGTATTTGCTTAACTGGGGTTCTCCTGTTGAACATGACTTTAGTCTTTTTCATGTTCATTTTAAGGCCAATCTTCAGACTTTCCCTATTCAAATCGCTTAGTAATTATTGTAGTTCATCTGCTGACTCGCCGAAAAGAACAATGTCATCTGCAAATCTTAAATTGCTTAAGTGCTCATTCCCTATTTTAATCCCTTTCTCCTTCCAATCTAACTTCTTGAATATTTCCTTTAAGCAAGCTGTAAACAGCTTCGGTGAGATGGTGTCGCCCTGCCTAACAC
>NW_028234421.1:34537326-34544826 GCF_977035675.1 Penaeus japonicus
TCTCTTTATTACGAGACATGAGTACCTTTTATTGTAGACATGAAGGCGTATCTGGATCCGGGACTGGGCTGTATTCATAGAGCAGTATCTTATATCCACTATATAAGGCGAAAAATAATAAGTCCGTTAATGAAGATCGCATGAGGTATTTGACCAGGGGGTACCATCTTGCTCACTGCCTATGCTTTTTACTGTTTTCTTCTTATCTCTCCTCTCTGTCTCTTCTTAAAAGTTGAAAAATCTAATCTAATAGATCGTAGATATCCATCGTATGAGAAAGAGATGTTGTTTTCACCGACAGGAAATAATATCAAACTCGATGGTAGTTAAATTCTCCGAATGGAAGTGCCATCGTCGACATCTGTCAATTCTGCTCTGAGCTTAGCCCTTCAGCAAACCCATTACAAATTGCCATATTATGTTTCTCAGGCATGCTGGAAATACTAAGACGTCTGTCCGCTTTATTATTCACAGTAAACTCATTAACTGTTGAATCCACTAAGCAATAATCAAACTGTTCAGCAAGAAAAAAAAAAGTTGACTCATAGGATTGCCTGTGCTGTCGTAAACGGGGACAACTTATGCAAACCATTTCAATTATTTGGCTGAATCGGTCGTATCACACACACACACACACACACACACACACCCCACAACACTACACAAAACACACACAACACACATTATATATATATATATATATATTATATATATATATATTATATTATGTATATATATTTATATATACTATATATCTTTATTTCTTTAGATATACTCAACACTTACACACTTACACACACACACATAAACACACACAACACACACACACACACACCACACAAATAATATATATTATATATATATATATATTATATATATATATAATCATATATTATATTAGATTTATTTATTTATTATATATACACACACACTTACACACGTCACACACACAACACTATACACAACAACACACACCCACACACACACACACAACCACACACCACACCACTATATATTAAATATATATATATATATATACTTTTATTATATTATCTTTTTTTCTGTTTTTTTTTTTTTTTTTTTCTATACCCACACACTTACACACGTACACCTCACACACAATTTACACACACACAACACACACACACATGTGTGTGTGTGTGTGTGTATATTATATATATCTTTAATATATATCTATTTTATTATATTATATATATATATATATATTAAACGCTATTACTTCCATCCTTAAGCAAGCGTACAAACCTAACCTCGCAAAGCACGAGATCGAAATAGGGGTTCTCTTTGCAGTTGCTGTTGAGAGCATCTACAGGATGAGAAGAAGTGAGTACAAGGATAATTCAGTGTCCTCAGTCACGGCCGTTTCCAAGGGAGTAGAAACCTTCAAAGAGTGGAACACTGAGACCTGCGATTTCACAGCTCCACAAGATGGTGAAAGAGCAACCTAGAGGTTGTTCACAGCTTCTAGTCTCGGAAGCACGGTACTTCAAAGCATGAAGCATTATTTCGCAAGCAGGACTACCTGAGTACTGTTGGTGGAGCTATCATTTACTGTAAATTCTCTTTGTAACCTGACAATAGAACCGAGATTGGAAACAATGTTTTTATCAGTATTACCATTATTTTCATCATTAATTTTGATATGGTAATTGTTAATATCCTGATCATCAATATCATTATAATTTTAATCACTATTTCTATCACTATTATAATCATTATCATTATTAATATCATAATTGTCACTGTCATTATCATTATTATCATGTCAGTTCTTATTATCACTCTGTTAATCATAATCATCATCATTATCATCATCATCAATAATAAAATTATCAATTTCAAAATCGTCAACATCAGAAGGTTATTATTATCAACATTTTTCCTATTACCATCATCATCATCATTATCATCATGATTTTAATATCAACATAATTTATTTTTGTCAAAATCATTACTCTTTAAAACAAAAAAAAAAAATAACAACATTATATATATATATATATTATATATAATATATATATATATATATATATATATATATTATATATCTATACTACTGTACAGTATATACATATATATATCTATTACAGGTACCATATATATAGGTCAATAGGTATATATATTATATATATATATTATATATAATATTATAGATATATATATATATAATATATATAATATATTAATTATATATACTATATATTTCCATGTATTATATAGTTAACAGAAGTACTAATCTATAGGATATTATATATCATATATATATGATATATATATAATATATATCTATATATATATATATATAATTTACATGTAAAATATATAGGTAATATATATATATATATATATATATATATTATATAATATATATATAACATATATATATATTATATATCAGTATATATTATATAAACATATATGGTTGTGTGTATGTGATGTGAGAGCAAAGATGGTAAAATGACAGTAAAACGCATTTTAATATAGATATCACAAATTTCATACCTCCCCTAAACCGGGACATCGAGAACCGCGCGAGTAAGAATGACATAGGACGTGTGCTGACAATCTGCATTGGCTACTCGACGTTCACCGCTAAAAAAATGAATTGTCCAAACCATTATCGACGCCTTATGAGAACTTCAATGTGACAACCTTACACTATGTGCTCTTTATGAGCAGAGCAGTCAGATAGACGAAATTAGTTTACGGACAATTCAACGAGATGATCTCCGGCAAGCAACGGGATCACCACTAATGTCAGGTCCCAAATCAAGTTACCGGCGAGTTATACGCGTATGTGAAGAAAGCACATGAGCGTAGCGGCAGATGCAGTAGATGCGCTCATTATTGCATATAGATACGATAAGAGTAGATAGAGCGGAGGCCCTGTCAATCTTCTAGCCGCTGTCGCTGCGGTTTCACGAGTCGGATTTGTATATCTATATTACAACAGATGCGTTACGTGACAGTTACTACACTACATAGTAAATAAGAAATATATATATATATATATAACATAACGTATATAGTATATATAATATATGCGTATAATATATAATTATTCACTTTATATATGTTCTATATATATCCTTAGTATATATTTATTATATTTATGTATATATAATATGATTATTATACATACATATATGATTCTTAATTGTATATAATATAACATTATATATACATATATAAATAATATTATTATATATAGTCTTTATATATGTATAATATATACAGATATGCATATATATATAGATATATATACATATATATACATGATATATACATATATATATATATATATATATATAAATTATAGTACTTTATATTAAACTATTATAATATATATAACATATAATATATATACATTGACGCACAATCAAACACACACTAACACACACACACACACACCACACACATATATAATATATATACATATATATATATATCTATATATATATACTGATTATATATACACACAATATATACATATAATTTTGCATGTATATATATATACATATAGTACATATATATGACATACATATATGTATATTATATAAATATATTTATGTATATATGCATACAGTATATATATAAATTATATACATATTCGTATAATTTATATATATTTTTATATGTATATTTATATATGTGTATACTATATGTATATATTATATATTTATGTATATAGATATAGATATGATAACACTAGATACAATAGATAGAACTAAACTAGATAGATAGATATATAGATATAGTAGATATACATACATGATGAATAGTACAAAGTTATTCTTTGGTAAAGGATGCTATCTTTAAAGTACATACGAAATTGGTACCCGAGTATTACAGAGTAAAATTTCGAAATTTAAGAAAATCGGAATCGCAAACACATATAGCAGTTCATGTATAAAGTATGCGAAGATTTTTTTTTTTTTTTTCGTGAAGCGTCGGACGAAGCTAGCCAAGTAAAACACATTTCAGCAAACTTACAGATTTAATAATTCGTAGAGCAAATTTAATCGAGAGCTATATCACGAAGGATATTGCTCTGTATTTGGATGAAAGAGGCGTTCAGAAAGCTGCAGTTTTGGCAGGATAGTTATGCACATGACTCACAGAGAAACTTTTCTTGTAAGGTCATCACAAAGGGTCATGCTGGTGTAAAAGGTAATGTAAGGGACAGGATGAATGAAACAGGAAGAAAGTAAGGCTCCGAGCAATTTATGTCATTACAGTTGGGGAAGACCAAAGTGTACTAAATCATGCCTTTTTATTGTAAGCAGCCGGGGACACGTCTTATAACGCAAACTGGCTTAAAAACTTAAGAAAAGAATGGGTGAGCAGGTTCTTTCGTTTGTGCCGATGGGGAAAACTGACGCTGCGCCCGTAAATACGTGTGAAAAGAGTTCGACTTTTGAACCATTTATGTTGGATGGCTTGGTTTCCGTCAGTGAGGTGATTGATGTTGAATACCCTGTTTGGATTTTGCGTGGCACAACAGCATCCCACAGTATCATGTTAAAAGGTGTTTTGCCGTGTGTAGAAAACTCATTTACTGGTGTTGTTATTCTGCCTCTAAGTAAGCTGTATTTGAAAACCAATATTTTTTCAGGTTTGATTACGGTAGCCGTCTTAGACTCTCTCCCTGTGACTGGTGTGACATTTCTGATGGGGAACGATTTAGTGGGTTTAAGTGTGATTCCAGAACCTATAGTGACTTTCACACCAGGCAATGTAGGTAGCACAATTTCGCTCGAGACCCAGTATCCTGATTTATTTCCTTGATGTGCTGTCACCAGAAGTATATTTCTTAAGAAACAGAAAGTGATGTGCTTGAGGACCCTTGTAATGATTTATTTATTGATAAACTTTTTGCTTCACCAAATAAAAATGTCTGTAGTCAAAAGGAGTTTCATTCGACAGTGAGAGAAATCTTGAGACTGGGCACAGACTTAAGCGATTTCTTGGGGAGGGCAACATGTGGGTTCCGAGAAAGACTTATAATAAAATTTTACCTCATTTTTACTGGCCAATAGATGAAAGAGTGGATGTTGCAGCGAGTACTGGCCAGGTACGGTCATAAGTGTCAGGTGTCAGGTAAACCGAATCAAATGATAAAACCTGCTCCCTTGCAACCCATTCCTGTCATCGACGAACCATTCAGTAAGGTAATCATTGATTGTGTCGGTCCCCTCCCAAAAAGTCGTAACGGTAATCAGTTCCTACTCACAATAATTGGTGCTACTCCTAGATACCCCGAGGCTATACCCACGCGAAGAATTACTTCTAAAAATGTTATAAAAGCACTTGTAAATTTCTTCACTAGGTATGGTATGCCTCGTGTAGTACAATCCGACAAGGGCACCAACTTTACTTCCTCCCTCTTTCAGCATGAAAGTCCTTGGCACCAAGCAATACTTATCTTCAGCTTATCATCCGCTGTCCCAGGGTGCCCCTTGAACGCTTCCACCAGACCTTGAAGGCTATGCTTAAGAAGTTTTGTATGAAGACTGGACGACAGTGTGTCAGGCTGCATTAGAGAGAATTAAGCTCATGTTATCAGCAGAACCTGTGTTGCAGTTACCAGACTTTGGAAAATAATTTATAATAAAAACGGACTCCTCTGATGCTTTGTTATGGTGCAGTGTTACTTCAGTATGGATCTGATTGTGTTCTGCACCCGATGTGTTACCACAGTGCTAAATTGAAACCTCATCACCGTAGCTATGAAACAGTAGAAAAAGAAGCTTTAGCATTACTGTCGGCTTTAGAGAAGTTTGAAGTGTATGTTGATGGTTCCCCTTATAAAGTTCTTGTGTTTTCTGATCACAACCCGCTTCAGTTTGTACAGAAAATGAGAAATGCAAACCTAGTTGTTGAGATGGGCGTTAGCATTGCAGAAATATGATATAGAGGTTCGTCATATAAAAGGAAAAGATAACATAGTTGCTGACACTCTATCTAAAGAGATGTAAAGTTTGCTCACTTGATCAAACTTTTTTCTAAGGGGGGGAATGCTTAGAGTGTCATTCATTAAAATTATTAATAATAATTAAGATAACACAAGATAACCAAACCGCTGTTTAATGTTGCTTATACAAACATAACTAGTAACTTCAAAGCTACTTACTTTATGGTGTTCACTGTCTCATGGGTTCGGGGGATTTGGATTCGTCAGGGGGTAGCACCTGAACCTTCCCCTACGAGCTAGTCAGCGCATAACCCTTGTGTGGCAGTCACGCACGTACAACTCTCCCCCATCCATTTATTGTATTTTCATTCATTTGTTTTAGCATTTAAATTTGTGCATAAAGAGGTTCAATGTCTATTTGAAATGTATCTATCAGTGCAATATTGACATAATAAATATCATAGTATTAGCATAGATTAATACTTAATGGAACACCGGTTATTTCATATTTTCTTTCTAATTATACATATATCTTCGGAGATAATGGTGATGGTAAATGAATGAAGTTGTTTGTTATAGTATTCATCTGTGTATTGATTATATTTCCTGTTTTTTTTTTTTTTTTTTTTTTTTTGGTACTGAAAGATGATATATCTTTAATTAAATCACAATGAGTCTGATTGAAGTTGATAATGTTTATGGCCACCCCTAGGGTCGTAACAAAATATATATATATATATATATATATATATATATATATATATATATCATCATCATCATCAGACTGTATCATTCCGCTGCATGACGTAGGCCTCTCCCAATCTTTTCCAGTCATTCCAGTCTTGTGTCCTCTGATTCCAGCTTACTCCTGCGAAATTCGCTATTTCATCCCGCCATCTAGTCATTGGTCTTGCCCTTGGTCATGACGGGGAAGACACATTGGTTAAAAATCTTTCTCTTTAGACATAGTGGCAGACGACCTCGTAATATGATACTATGTGTACCGAAGGCACTCCAACTTAGCCTGATTCGTCGTTTTATCTCGGCATCGCAGGATGTACTCATCTTGATGAGTTGCCCTAGGTATACATACTCGTTCACTGCTTCTAGTACCTCGCCGTGTATTTGTATTTGCTTAACTGGGGTTCAACTGTTGAACATGACTTTAGTCTTTTTCATGTTCATTTTAAGGCCAATCTTCAGACTTTCCCTATTCAAATCGCTTAGTAATTATTGTAGTTCATCTGCTGACTCGCCGAATCTTAAATTGCTTAAGTGCTCATACCCTTTTTTAATCCATTTCTCCTTCCTATCTAACTTCTTGAATACTTCCTTTAAGCAAGCTGTAAACAGCTTCGGTGAGATGGTGTCGCCCTGCCTAACACCCTTTTTTATTGCTATTTTATTGTTTTTTGCGTGGATTTTGATGGTCGCTGTACCATTTTTATATATGTCCTCTAATAATCTGCAATATATTTTCTCTACTACTTTACGAATTGCATCTAGTACTACAGATATCTGTACCGAATCTAATGCCTTTTCATAATCTACGAATGCCATGCACA
>NW_028234421.1:34619826-34622326 GCF_977035675.1 Penaeus japonicus
TGCCATTTGACCTTAGTTGCGACATTGTTATTGTTCATGCATTCCATACCCTTTCATATATATATATATATATATATATATATATATATATATATATATATATATATACATATATATAAATCACGGGCTGTATATTCGAGGAGTAATTAAGTTTTCGATATTCCCCGTAGAATCCTCAGAAAGATCAATGCAATTTCAAAGTCTCAGCTCAAAAAGTTTTGTTCAGGTTCACTTTAATCATCTTCATCTTTGGCCCAGACTTTTCAGCTCACGTCTGCCGAGACTTACTCTGTGTGTGTGTGTGTGTTTGTGTGTGTATGTGTTTGTGTGTAGACAAACAGATCGGTAAGTATAGATAACAATAGCTATATGGTTATAGCTATGCTACACAATAAATATAAAAAATAGGAAATATAACTCATCTGACTAATGCATCTGGTTAATGATACTCCACCATTAAATAAAACTTTTTAGTAGTGGATGTTTAAAAAAAAAAAAAAAATGAATAAGATGGAATATCATAAAAACGCTAGAGATGCCTTTGATGCGTCATTTATATCTCTTACGTTGTTAAGATATTCAGTTTCATTCATATTTTTCTTCTAAGTGGGTTTGTATGTATGAGTGTGTGTGGTGTGTGTGTGTGTGTTTGTGTGTGTGTGCATATAGATAAATATATATGAGAAGATGGTAGAATGCAGTAACGCATTTTTTTTTAATATATACAAATTTTTACCTTCCTGACCGGGACTCGAACCCGCGCCGTAAGATTGACAGGTACGGCGGTGAGACCGCTCGGCTACACGACCCGCTAAAAGAGTTGTCCTACCAGATGCCTTAAGAGACGTCATGGAAAATGCGTTATTGCATTCTACCATCTTCTCACATACATATAACCTCGGTAACCTGATTTGGGACTTGAATTTGTGATTCCGTTGCTGCCGAGTGCCCGCGGGAGTTGTTCATAAAAATTTGCTATCACTGCTCTGCTAAGAGCATATAGGTAAATTCCATGACGTCTCTTAAGGCGTCTGGTTGGACAACTCTTTTAGCGGGTCGTGTAGCCGAGCGGTCTCACCGCCGCACCTGTCAATCTTATGGCGCAGTTTCGAGTCCTAGTCAGGGAGGTAAAAATTTGTATATATAAATATATATATATATATATATATATATATATATATATATATATACATACATACATACATATGTATATATAAACATACATATATATATATATATATATATATATGTATGTATGTATGTATACATACACACACACACACACACAAATATATATATATATATATATGTATATATATATACATACATACATATATATTAATATATATATATATATATATATACATACATACATATATATTAATATATATATATATATATATATATGTATGTATATATATATATATGTATATATATATGTATATACATATAAATATATATACATATATATATATATGTATATATATATATATATATATATATATATACATATACGGCATATAAAAAAAGATCGGAAATTGGAGCACAAGTCAGGATCAGAAAATATTCATGGCGTCAGTCCAACATCATAACAGAAAGTCTTTCCAACTTGTTCAATAGCGCTCGAGGTAATTTCAGGTGAATTGTAGACGGAGATGACAGCTCATAGCCTGAGGAATCTGCGAGGAGGAATTTTTTGCACTGAAACGTGGGAAGATAACTATAGCTGGAGAGAACGTGGCTTTATGACTAAGTAACTTGTTTTAGATTCAGACAGAGATCTGTTGAATGTAGTCTGACTTATGCCTAAGTCAAGCTGATATAAACTCAAGTTACATAAGCGTCAATCGAATGAACATTTATATACATGTACATACATATATATGTGTGTGTGTGTGTGTGTGTGTGTGTGTGTGTATGTATATATATATATATATATATATATATATATATATATATATATATATATATATATATATACATATATATGTGTACATATACTGTATATAGATATATGTATTTGTGTATATATATATATATACATATATATATATATATATATATATATATATATATATATATATATATATATATATATGTATGTGTATGTAAATGTAAATGTATATATATGTATATATGTATATATATATATATATATATATATATATATATATATATATATATATATATATATATGTATGTATGTATATACATATATATTTATATATATATATATATATATATATTATATATATATATATAATATACATATATATATATATATGTATATATGTATATATATATATATATATATATATAATATATATATAGATATATATATGTATATATATTACATATACATATATATATCCATATATATACATATATATATATATATATATAATATATATATAGATATATATATGTATATATATTACATATACATATATATATCCATATATATACATATATATATATTATATATATATATATATATATA
>NW_028234421.1:34672326-34674826 GCF_977035675.1 Penaeus japonicus
ATCTATCTCTCTCTCTATTTATATATACTGCTTTTTATCCCTTCTGTAAGGATGGTTACCTGGGTATCTACATTGTCTGTCGATGAAATATCTAATAAAGTTGGTTCTTTGGATATGATTTGGTCGCATAATGACTGGGGGTCATAGTGATTAAAGTCATGAAAGGTTTTTGTAACCGGTGGTCGCTTTGATTTCTTTATATTCAACGTCATCGTAATAAGTTCATTGTCAGCAATATTGCGTGGAGTGACGTCTGTATGGAGAATGATATCAAATCTATTCAATGTTATTACATCTAATATGCACGAGTTGTTTTCTGTGATTCTTGTAGGATTATTGATCAATTGTTCTAACATATTTTGATTATATTAACTAACTTAGCATTTGATTTACTTAAATCATCATTTAACTCACCTAAGATTTTAAAAAAAGGACATTTCTCTAAAGATCTTTTCAAGATATTCAAAATAGTTGCTTGGGGATGTCTATAGACGGCTCCAGTAATAAATGAAGGAAGCATGTTGCTTTGTACGGTAATCTAGATATCTTCTACGGCAGTATTATTAAGGGTATCCCTTACAAATATGCATACTCCTCCTCCTCGCCCTGCATCACAGCGATAAACTTGACAATTTGGAATTTTGATAAAGTTACTTTTCATTTCCTGGTGAAGCTATGTTTCACTAACACAGAGTCTACATGTCCCTCATTTACTAACAATGCAATTTCTTCAAAGTGACCGCGGAGAGATTTTGCGTTTATATATTCTATTTTTTTAATGTTGCGCGGTCTAACATTCTAACCGTTTTTTTTTTTTTTTTTTTTTTTTTTGAACACTTTGACATTGTCGGGGAATGCATCTGAGTTTATGAATAGTGCTGGCTTTATGTCTTTGGGCCTAACTGTTACTGTTAAACTTGAATAGTATCTATGTGTTATTTTTGTTACACTAGATATAATTTTTTTTTTTCTGAAAGATGTTCTTCTATGTCCTCTTCATTTGTGCCGGGATGGCAACTGGTGATATAGAGGTAGAGTGTATCGGGACGACTGGCTCCCTTCAACGGTTTGGGTGTTTGTCGTTTCTCTCTTGCTTTTCTTTTCTTTTATCTTGAAAGGACAGTGGTATAGCCCTCTTCATCCACATTTTGGCAGGATTCTGTCTGCTTTCTAGTTTCCTACATAGTTTTTGTAATCCCTGCATAATTATTGATGACCACTGGTGGCACTACTGGAGCAGGGGGGAAGGGGGGGGGGCAGTAAGAAGGACAGAGGCGCCCTGCACCTGCTGCTGAGCTGTATGTTCCCAGTGGCGGTTGGGCTCGAGTTGCTTGTGTTTCTTGTTTTGTTTTTTTCTTGGAGTTTCGTTTAGGTGTTACTTGTGTTGAAGCTTCAGCGCTGGCATTGTCTACCTTGTTGGTTTTGGTTTTCCTGTGGGCGAGCGCAGTCTTGGAGGAGGCTGGTGTAGCTGTGGGGGCGGAGGACTCCTGGCTGGGTGCACCGGCGGAGGGGAGCGAGGATGGCTCAGCACGGTTGGAAGCTGCTGAGTCGGCAATGGCGCGAGGCAGCTGGCTGGCCGCGGGCGGGGAGTGAGGGGAGGGCCGCGGGAGGGGAGGATTGGGCACAGGCGTGGAGGGCGAGGAGGTGGGGGTGTTTGTGTTTGCCTTACTTGGGGTGGAGGTAGAGGGCGCTATGATAGGGGGAGGAGGCGCAAAGGGGAAAATTTGGTAGGTTCTCTGATCGTGGGTGGGAGATGGGGGATCGGATAGGATTTGTTTTTTTTTGGGGGGGGGATTGGTTCAGGGGTGAGGGATGCATCCTCGGCGAGTTCACGCTGGTGATGACACATTGCATCTTGCCCCATAATTGTCTTGATGGCCAACTGCTGTTTAGAGAACATTCCGATCAGCAGGTCCATTTTATTTTCCATCTGTGTAAGTTGGCTCATGATGGGTCTGTGTTCCTTGGTCTTTGTACTTAAAAAAGAATTTCACGAAAGAAGTGGAAATACCTGATTTTTCGGGAGGTGGCGACCAGTCTTAGGGGGGTGGGGGGGGCTGTCCGCTGTTGTAGTTGCAAATGTTATACTGTCATTGCTGAGGCAAGGATCAATAATAGTGTTTACGATGATGTTTGTCATCCTTTTAAAATCCCAAGTCGTGTTCCTGGGTTTTCTACCGTCGGATACTGATAACAATGTCATGGGCTTGTTCAATTTCATCTTGCCGATATAGTTACCTAATCTGTTCACAGAGACCCACCTTGCCATGACTTTTTTGATCCAATAAAGCACAGAATTGTGTTTAGCACTATTATGGCACTGCCGGCTTGATACGCTGCTTTTCTGTTTACATCTTCATACAGACTTATGCCATTAATATTCTCACTATTGACATTGTTAGGGTTACTTTAGATGCTAGGGTGCCCCTAACCCTAGGCGAGGAGGTAGCTTTGACCCACGCTGCCTGGGGGCCCTCCTAGGGCTGAGGTCCCGGTACTA
>NW_028234421.1:34704826-34707326 GCF_977035675.1 Penaeus japonicus
TTTCACGATGCAGTATTTTTTATGACGGTGGTTCCAGAACTAAGGGGCGTGCTACGGCGCACACATTACTCCTTGCAAATATGTTACGTGAAGCAAAATGTGTTCAATACATGTTTTCTTTTATTTGGCTGAGGATGCATTTTGTAACGCTTCATTTTTTTTTTTTTTTTTTTTTTTTAAGGACAGTCATTGGTTGGTCACTTGTGTTGTAATTTTTCCATTCAAATCTTAGATTTCAGAGATATGATAATTGATAAAAATGAATGTTAGAAGCATCGAATTCATTCTGTTATGTTTGGATTTTACTGATTGTCATTGCTAACATCATAATCATTATTATAATCGTTATCATAAAAGTAATGTTAATTTTAATCAGTTTTATTGTTGTAAAAGTAAAATAGTACTGATATTGATAGTGATTATTATTGGAATTGTGATAGTAATAGCCATAATGATAACTACAATGATGAAAATGATAATGACAATGATTTCCTTTCATCTAAGAAAAATAATCAAAGAATACGAGAATAAAGGAGGGAGGTAGGGAGGGGTGAGAGCTACTGGTCGGTTGATTAAACTTGATCTACTCATATCGAATTTAAGCGCTAATGTCAGTATATCATGAATCATAAAGTAGTACATGTATATATATATATATATATATATATATATATATATATATATATATATATATATATATACATATATATACATATAATACATATATATACATATCTATACATATACATATACATATATATATATATATATATATATATATATATATATTATATATCTATATATATATATATATATATATATAAAGCTATGTGATTTATTGGCTTCCCTCGTCGTTTTTATTTTCAACAGCAATGAAACAGAGGTACGTAATTGGTTTGATATTTACGTCAAAGTTATATTTATCTCTGTTATCTTTTAGTAATTGGCTATAATCTCCATTTCCCATTCGACTCCTATAATGACGAGGATATCAATGAAATTGAAATGTGAAGAATTTTGGAACATGGAACCAGCTTTTAAATCATGATAAACCATCTGCTGCCTTCGGAGGTCTGTTGTATGGATAAGGTGGTTAGCATACTGGTCAGCCCAGTCTGACATCGTTTAAGGTCAAAGGGTCATGAGCTAACAAGGGAGGTCTATGCTAATGGAGGGAAACTGGGTCAGCTGTCATTCAATAGACCCAACTTGGGTGACAAGTAATTCAATATGCCAAATTTATGGTCATATTCTAGGTCAGTAAGCCAATGTTAGAACAGCTTGGTCTGATGTTGCCCAGCTGTTCGATAAATAATGTTGAAAATGATTATTGTCACATTTATGATATATTGCCAATGGTATTGATGCTTATATTACTAATTACGATGAATAATGATATAATAATGTTGATAATGAAAATGGCTACATGATGATAATAATAATAATGGTGATAATAATATTCATAATAATAATAATGATAACAAAATCTTATGATGATGACAAAGTAATAATAATGACGAAAATAAGTTATATGATGTTGACCATCATTATTATCATCATGATTATAGTTATCATCATCATCATCATCATCATCATCCTCACCATCATCATCCTCATCACAAACTCAAAAACAAACACAAATCAACATCCATCATCAAAAAAAACAATCACAACCGCATCACTATTACTGTTATCATCATCATCATCATCATCATCGTCATCACCCTTACCATCTTTATCATCAATCAATTTTACCTTCATCCTCCTCCTCCCCATCATCATCACAACAATAAATAAATAAAAAAAATTGATAATCTCTATTTCCCTTCGCCGCAATAGTGCCAGATATTTCCCTGTCTAGTGTCGTTTATCGTCACGCAAAATTTGCAATTATTTTGTTCCGCCATCCTATGATCAGGATTGCAAGGAGTTAGACGCTACGCCCGTGAGCACCTAAGCAGCACGAGTCTTGCTTCTGATATATTACCTATCCCTACAGAGTTTGTCAGATATTAATGTATATACTCAGTTATATACCTTGTCATCAAAGTTATTGCATCCACGAGAGAGAGAGAGGGAGAGAGAGAGAGAGAGAGAGAGAGAGAGAGAGAGAGAGAGAGGGAGAGGGAGAGGGAGAGGGAGAGAGAGAAAGAGAGAGAGAGAGAGAGGAGTTATTATTAATCACTTTCGGATAATTTTACAGTTATTAGGACGCTGGCTTGCTTCATCTGCTGTCTCAACATACATATTTTTTAATCTTTATCCCGTCTTTCTCATTGAAATCACCTTCTCCTCTGATATGCCTAAGTAGAATGTTTCTTGGCAGAATAGGGTGGAGCGGCCGGATTACACAAGCATCGCCTAATTCTACATTCAGTACAGAATTCGGCTGATTCCCACATGGGCGCCGAGACTGAATTTGATTACATGCATACCCTCGAGAACGTCTGGCTTACCCTTCAGTACCTGGTTCTCCCTCTTCATCACGTTAGATAAAGAG
>NW_028234421.1:34722326-34724826 GCF_977035675.1 Penaeus japonicus
CAGCGCTGTCAAACCTATCTAATAGTCTAAAACATATCAACAAAAAAGAGAGATTATAGGTTCAGTCAATAAAGGTTTAGAAAATAATAAGGGACCATAGGTACTATTAGTGTACGTCGCGCTTAATTTGAAGACAGAGATTTAGCAATTAACCCTAGATTGGAAGCCATTTGTGTTACTGTATTAGATAACCTGGGTTTTCAAAAGATAAATCAGATATATCCATGTGTGATTGATTGTAATCAGAAAATAGATATAAATTGTCACAAAGAGTTTATAAATGACAATTAAATATTTGTGGAAAGTCAGGACATCAGCTAATTAATACATAAAGCCAGGGATCTATCCAGATTTTATTACATATACCATAAAGATGCATCTAACAGCACACCTATAAAATAAAGTGCATGGTAATTCATGACAATACCTCTTTTCTAAAGGTAGTTACTGCATGTTTGAATGACGTAATCACCACACATTGACCGACAGGTTGTAGTCACTGGTGCTGAGTCTTCCGGTCTTTGTGCAGTAGACAGAATACTTTTTTTATTACAATAATCTGCTGATTTTAGGGAACTTGGGTTATGACAAACCTTAATGACATGATAGATTAGGTAGTCTGCGGGCTAACACATCTCAATGGCTCATGGAATCTCTTCATCATCCCCATGAAAGACTTCCGGAGGACGGAAAGTAGAATGGAAGAACGGATTCCATGGCTTTAAGTCAGATATATATATATGTGTGTGTGTGTGTGTGTGTGTGTGTGTGAGTAAAGGAATATGAGTGTGAGTGTAAATATGTTTACATTTACTCACACACACACACACACACACACACACACACACACACACACATATATATGTATAATATATAATATATATATATATATATATATATATATATATATATAATATATATATATATATACATATGTAATATATGTATATATATGATATATATGATATATAGTATATATATATATGTAAATATATGTTATATATATATAGTATAGTATTATTATTGTAGGTTATATATATATATATATATGTATGTATGTATGTATATACATATATATATATACATATATATATACACACATATACATATATAACCATCGGGGCATGGGATGTAGGATTAACTAATTGTAAGTACATTCTACTCAGGTCTTTTTCGTCGCCATGGTATTCATCATCTAAGAAAATATTGTTGATTTTGATAGTATTCTGATGACTATTCTCCTGGTCTGTGCACAGCTACGGGTTAAAGCGATTTGTCAGTTTTCTGACGATGGTCTGCTTCTGGTCAACTCGTTTTATATATTTTCAAGAAAAAAAAATGCTTTATTTGTTATATATATTATTCTAATGAGTTTATGTTGGCCTGCGTATGATAAATGATTGCCATGATTAAGATAAATGTTCAAAAAATAGACGAGAGGAATAATAGGATAGTATAGTTTCTGAAGTGATTTTAATTCAGTTATTGATGTCAATCATTTAAAATCTACAGTGGAACCTCTAATTCCGAACGCCACCCAACTCGAACAACTCTAATTCCGAACCGTAGACTTGAAAAAAATTTGTCTTTAATTACGAGTGTATTTCTATATCCGAATCGCCAACATAGCGTTAGCATCGTTCATATTTCCCGCCGCGAGCGTGGTTCATATTTCTCGCTCAAAGATAAACACACGCCTGATCCAGCATGCACTCCCCACAAGTCGCTTTGTCCCTTCCCCCTTTCCACCTTCCACTTGCGCCATCAGAACTCTCTTCTAAGGTGAGTAGAGTATTTTTTTTTCACGTTAGGACGTTTATCTAATGTTTTTATTATCATTATTTGATACTTAGGACATTTGTTCATCTTATTTTACCTTGATTCATGTATATTTGTTATTAAAGGGTCTTGATAATGGGTTTTGGGGCCCAGGAATGGATTAATTCACTCTTCGTAAGTTCTTAAAAGGGAAATAGTTTCTATTTCCGAGCTCTTCCCAATCCGGACTGTTACTGAAAAGAATTAGATGCGGATTTAGAGGACACACTATATTTGATATTTCAAACTAAAATAATTCTCAAATTATTCAGCGTAATAAATTATGAGGAAGCCAACAAAGTCACACGAAAAATGCAGTAAACCCGATTTAGTAGGCCCATTCATCATTGGAAGAGACGGGAAAAAGATAGAAAATCCTTTTCCTTGGCAACAACAGTTAAAACACCTTTTTCTCGTGTTACGAAAAAACGTTTGCGTTTCTGAATGAGCGATAGGACGTCTTAATTTGAGTTTTTTAAGCGTTCTGATAATAACAGTGTGTGCATGTATGTTTAGCCACGTATAAATACAAACATAGTTACGCAAACATACATATAACCATATGCTGATGTTTGAATGAGTGCGTCATTATATATGTATGGTATATGTTTATCGATAAAGGCGTTAGAAGCATGGCATATTTATCACAGGACAGAAGGCAGATCGGACATGTTTGCTGTCA
>NW_028234421.1:34752326-34759826 GCF_977035675.1 Penaeus japonicus
AATTCATTTGATATCAGTGATTTTGATGTTACAAGTGATGGATGAAATTTCCCTGATTACGTTTGGTTGAGGAATGCAAATATATTTTGTCATCTTAAAGTCGAATGAAGGCATAAAAGCGCAGATATATAGAAAGATTAATGCAATTTTCGACGAGTGAAGCAACATGGGCTGAAGTTACTGATCGACTGAAACCAGAGAGCAACACTTAGAAAACTTCGAACCTAATAAACACATTTTCTAAAAAGAAAATCGCAAACCCCTATGAAGACATTTAATCCTAAATAGCTAGATATTGGAAAACGAGCAGCTAGCAAACTAGTGACATTGCAATTAAATCAATTGGACTATCTTACTAATCTCATGCATATATTTTTTTCTCCCTGGCTTGTTATAGAATCTGAAATGTGTAGCATTGTCAGAGTCTAGAGGCAGCTCTGCTGGAAACGAAGACATTCCGATATCCATTATATAAACACCTATGCATCATATCATTAAGTTTCTCACATACTTGTGCAATCTCTCACTGCAGATAGCCATGAGTCCTCCATGTTTAAAAATGCAAGAGTTGTTCCTGTACATAAAAGTGGATCATTTGATGAACCTAGATATTGCCCTCCTGTATCTTTCCCCACAGCCTTTGTTAAACATTTTGAAAGAGTGATGTATAATAAATGGTTGAATTCTGTAACAAACTTCCAGTTTCCCTTTAGAGCGCAAGGATGATCAGTCAGTATTACAGTGTTTTATAAATTATGTGCTCAGAGCCCTTGATAACAATGAAATCCTGCTCAGCATATTTTAGATTTATTCAAAGTCTTCTAAAATGTAAATCACCAAAACTATACTATTATGGTTTTCGTGGCTTTTCGTGCAATTCGTTTCAATAAATGGGAAATCTTTTAGGTCTTTCAAAGCTTAGTCCTCGGGGCAGCAATAAGTCAAAATCAAAATAACTGCATCATATACTTCAGCGACAGAAAAACTGGTAGCCTCATAGTAAAGAACTTATAAATATGAACACGGCTAACTTCAAACAAATTTACTATGAACACGAGTAAAAGACAGTATACCGTATTCAACAGGCACAAAACATTCCCGTCTCCGCACATTCAGATCATTATCAATAACAATTACATAGAAGTAGACCGAACAATATTTAGGCGCTATTGTGAATAAACCTTTGTACTGTTACAATTATATCTAGTATGTACGTGATATGATAGCCAAAAGATCCAGCGTACTATATCTAACCTGTAACCATTTAAACACAGCCGCTATATCATCATTATACTATTTCTTTGTATATTCAAATCTTACTTACTCGCTGACATTATGGGCTGTAGCTAGTGATGCATCATTAAAGCCTCTAGTAGTCTAGACCACAGATTATACTAGTGATTCGGTTATAAATCTAAATTTGCTAAGATTTGATAACATACACTTTCGTAGGATTTGTCTGTAACTATAGATATTTACGTAATTATTACCATCTCCAAACTATTTTCCTAAAGACACAAACAACGTTGAGCCTCTGCCCTCTTTCTGTTCTGCTTTCATCTTCTCAATACCAAAGTCATATTAAATATTGCGATGCCGTTATTTTCAACTGCATTCCCCCAGAAATCAAATGAACATCCACTCCGAGCAACTTTAAATGCAGTTTGAGACCGTATCTAATTGACAACTGCACAGTAAACATAGTTTAAAATTAAACAATTAATGATGATGATTATTCAACTTAGCCTTGTGCTATTTAGTCACGGTTCTTCATCCTGTTTTAATAATCCTGTTAGATGATTACATACATGTTCAATTTTAACTTTATTCATGGAAGAGGATTTCCTTTTTTTTCCGTTTGTCTAAAAATATTTATTTGATTGCACTAATATTGTCTGTTTTTTCACGCTTATGCGCTGTTTGTTGTTTCCTGTTTATACAATATTAAAATTCCACAACCCCTTCATTATAGGTATATATCTATTGCCCGCATAACTGTATATAATTTCCTTGCAAGCTTTTTAAGATCCAACATATCACCAAGAAAGTCCATCAGATCTAAAACAATGTGGATGACTATATGAATACTCGTTTGACAAAATAAACTACTTCAATATTTTAATTTGAAAGTTGAAAATCTGAATCCGCACATGTGTGTGTGTCTGAGTTATAAAATCCGTCTTTGGTAGAGACAGTTCATCAGTACCTTGTTGGTTGATGACGCCAGTACTCTTAATAGACGCTGGTTGACTGGTGGATGCACTGCCAGGGGTAGGGAAATTATAGGAATAACTGTCTAAAATCTCATTTCACGTGTGTGTGCATATACAAATATATAAGTATATATGTGTGTGTGTGTGTGTGTGTGTGTGTGTGTGTGTGTGTGTGTGTGTGTGTGTGTGTGTGTGTGTGTGTGTGTGTATGTGTGTATGTGTGTGTGTGGGTGTGTGTGTATCACCCTTTCTCTCTACATTACCCTGTACCTTCATCTCTTATCTGTATTTTTATATATCTTGCGTTCTCTTTCCACATTTCTCCCATTTAATTTCTATATCTCTCTGTATATTTATATCTCTCGTTGTCTCTCTATTCCGTAAATACATCTCTACATCTTCCATTGTATCTCTATATGCCTCTGTATCTTTATTTTATTTATTTTATGTATTTTTTATTTATTTTTTTTTTTTTTTTTTTATTTTTTTTTTTTATCTCCACACATTTTGTTGTATTTATATCTTTACATCGTACACTGTATCTCTGCAACTTTGTATCACATCCTATTTCATTGTATCCCTGCATCACGTTCTGTATTTCTCCTTTTCCCATTGGATCTCTCTGTATCTATTATTCCACTGTATCTCTGTGTAAGGGATAATTTAGGTGTCCCCAAGGAAAGTCGTCGGTGCCACCATGCGTAAGATATATTCTGTGTCGGCTTAAACTTTACTAACTATATTCGGTAATGCCGCCACCACTCAGAGGTTTATTTTTTATGATAAAAAACCTGAGAAAAATCTCTAGCAATTATGAGAAAAAAATGAAATAGAATGAAATAAAACCATGAATTTGTGTGTGTGTACCACCCTTTCTCTCTACATTACCCTGTACCTTCATCTCTTATCTGTATTTTTATATATCTTGCGTTCTCTCTCCATATTTCTATTATACAAACAGAATAAAATAAAACCAAGGATAGTGCAGTTGGTGTTCTTAAAAGAAAAAAAAAATGTGGCTGGGTTCTCTTTATGGTGTATGGGTTATAGTAAAGAAAATTATCTCCCTTATAACATTTATTGACTAAATGACATGTAACGAAAATAATGGCTTTTGAATAATGATTTTATGTATGGGTCTACTAATTTTAAATAGTTATTACTGAACTTATTGACCTGGCCATCAGCCGTCATGATACGTAATACAAACAAAAAAGAAATGTGACCGTTGCTTCTGTCTCCCTATCCTTTACTGTTAAAAAATTGTTTCTTTCTCTTATTTTTTCTTAATTCCGACCGGATATTGACCTAGAGACCACTGTCGGGTTGTCTCCTATGACGAACCACGACCTTAATCACTTTCACTTAACTCGAAAATATAACCGTTGGCGGCAACAAGGCTTTGGTTTCGCAGCTGGGGATGCATTCAGCGTCTGAGTCGCCCGAGTTATATTAACTGGCCTTGCTACACATGCAACAATAAAAAGATGCAAAAAGAATCAATAAAATATAACGAATAATATCAGTTGCGTCTTTAATCAGGAATAAGAGCTCGCTGATGATGGCGGGAGGCGAGAAGGATTCCGAATAGAGAAAACCTGTAAACTTGCCTAGATTTTATGTCTACTTTACTACCTCTAAGGAAAATACTGCAAGTCTGTTATGAGGTAAGTTATCCACCCCCTTTACTCCGTCTGCAATGATTAAATTTCAATAAGCTTTCACGATATACGCCATAAGTTATGAGAGTAGGTCAATGACGATGGTCACAGCTGGTGAAATATCGGCTTCCGTCGGTATCTCCTTTATTGAACTTATGATATTGATTATTCCTGTAAATCATGCAACCAATAAATTCATGTATTTTATATACCGTACAGGCCGAACGCAGTCTCTGCAGGCCGCTGAGTGTATTAATTTCACTGTTCGTAAGCTTTTACGAAACTTTATTATAAATTATGTTAACCTGTATGTCTCACTTTAACATTTTGACTTACATATATTATCATAATATTGTCACATGTACAGATAATCATTGTTGTTATCATTGTTTGATTGTACATATTCTTGGATATACTATTGATAATAATTATTCTTGCGGTAAATGATTTTACTCGATATGTAATGTAATTGATAGGTCTCACGATTCACAAATGTATATTACGTCTATTTGACCAGATTTGTACTCAGCTTTAATCCGATGTAAATATAGAAACGTCTCGCTGTGTAGAAATCGACATCCAAAAAGGGAAAAAACAGAAAAATCTGAGCAGGACGTTTATTGCGTGTCAGCGACCGAGACTTACTGACTCGCGCTGACCTTTTTCACCTGTCACCTGTTTTCTTGGCGGGAGTACCTGAACGTCTTGGCAGGTGGTTTAACGATCATTAGAGGTTGTAAGATTGCCCACTAGTAATTTCGGGGTTTTCAGCGGTTAATTAGAATCGTGGTGGTTATCGAAGCACTACACGTGTCTCCTGTCAGTTATCTGCGTGCGGAGAGATCGCCTAATGAAGGACGAGCAAAACCCTAACTGATTATGATGCCCTTCTCGTTACGCAAGCTTTAAAATACATTTTATTGCTCTATCTGAAATATCTTTTAGAGTGAGACGAAGGGGGTTTCCCAGCAAACACCAACCTGCATACGGAGAGATTGTCTGATATAGGACGAGCATAAGTGTGGCCCCCATTCTCCTTCTCGTTTATTCGACTCGCGCAGTTTACATTATTGGATGATAATTCTGATTACTATTTTATTTTACTTGAAGAGATATTAAGGCTAAATTTTGGTATATTCAAATTAAATTATAAGATTAGTAATGTCGTGTCTGCAACTCAGAGCGTTGGTATTTTCTGACGATTTAAAGGGATCGTGTATATAAACATCCAAACATCTAGAATAAATGTCCGATCGTAACTGCTCCGGACATCTGTATCTTTCATTGCGTCAATACATTTTTTTTTCTATCTTTGCATATTTTATGGTATTTCTGCATCTCTACAGCTTTCATTATAACCGACCATCAGTCTGTCATTAAATATTCCACTGTATCTCTGCATTTCCACAACTTACACAGTACCCCTTCATCTCTCTGTACCATTACATATTTCATGATATCTCTGCGAGATATTTGCCACAATTGTTTAAATAATCAACGAAATGTCAATTCCTCTATACTTTACAGAAAGGAAAAATAAAAGATGAATATTTGTCACCCAGGCCACTGACGAGCAGAGAGCTCTTCACGTGACACCACTCTTTGCACTCCATGTCCGATTACAATAACGAGATAAAGCTTTTGTTTATTGTCAGCCTAAAAAGTAGTTTATTTATCAAATTGCACGTTTTATATAACTTTCTTAGTAACATCATGGTGTTTATCTTACCAAAGGCATATTGCATGTCGAACTGAGTTTGTATGGATAAGTTTACATACATTTTCTTTTCATAGTTTCATAATAATATCGTCATCATAATCATCATTATTATCATTATCACTATTATCATTATTATTATTATCATCATTATTATTATTATTTATTATTATTACCATTATTATTATTATTATTAATATTATCATTATCATCATTAGTGTGATATATGTTTTTTTTTCTTTTTTCTTTTTTTTTTGGGGGGGGGGCGTGCTCATGGTTTGTTTCTTAGTTCCCTACATACATGATGAATTAAAAAGGTATTTGATACATCAATGTTAAAAAAATATATAACTAAGAAGAATCACTTTTATGAGTCACAGGCAAGTAAAAGCAAGAATGAGTGGCAGTAATAGCAGGTTTTGAGGTACTTTTGGCAAGGGCGTGTCTTAAACGATGACGCAACCCACCCAACGCGCTGCCGGGAACGGATCTAGAGAGTTGGATGATGATCGTCCACGCTTTCTCCGAAGAGGGGAATGCGAGTAGCGGGAAGACTAAGAAAGGAGTCTTGGTCGGGGTGACGTAAAGAACGGCAGTGATTATCGTGGAATCTCTCCTATAACTTTTTTCATCCCAATTCGAGGGAGGTTTGAGCAGGGGAGGCTTGATGTGATGACATAAATAGGTCAGATTTACCTACATAAAATTCAATAATAAAGGTGATTGTAAGTATCACGCGCGATAGTTAGGGTTTTAAAGTAAATAACAATAGATAAAGGATACATGTACCCCGGTGTCTGAGCCTAGTGCATGTACATAAATATTTAGATATCGTTGAGTAGCAGTAATTGGAACAAATTCAAAGTATGTTTATTATCGCGTATGTTTACTAGATATTGCCTTTTTCAATTTACATTACACTTTGTACTTTTAAGAGTAGTAAAAGTTTTTTTTTTTGTTTTTAGATATGGTGCCTTTCATCTTGCTTAGTAAGTGATTATGTAGTTACCTTAAGGTACGTACTTTTTATCTTTAATGGAAGCAAACCCTGTGACGTTTTAAAAAATGACTAGAACGTTCTAAGAAGAAACTAAATATATTACTTTGCCTACAGTCTGCTTTAAACACAGGCACCTCCTTTACACTGAAATACAACCATTTAACTAAAAACACACTATCGTGCACCTTTAAAGATGAAGATACCTCCTCTCGCCCTTTTCTGTTTGAAAACCTTTCTGAATATTTCTATATGGGACATCCCTCCCCTATCGCCCCGGGTCCCTAGATACTTACCTGCTACAAGAGATGTCGTATTACTCACCTTACACCACTTACCTTACTATCTATTTTTATCAATTTTATCCTGAAAGCATTATCCTAAGATGAAAGAATATATCACCTTCATCTGGGTAATGCATAGGATTGTTTTATCGTCATCCCATCTCGTCTCGTCATTAAATACGGTGACCTAATTGATGTTGAAGACTGAACAAACCACCGTAACGTCATTTTTCAGCATCATTCAATATTGCTGAAATTAAAATATACTGTATGTCTAGGTAATATTAAAGCTTAGTACTCCCATTATCTTCACGTTACTTAAGAAAGTGATGTCGCTTCGGGCCTGTGTACTCTATATGTAATCTATATGTATTTGTATCGGTAAATATATAAACATATATACATATACATACACATACTCATAAGTATACATATACATATACATACAAGTATACATAAACATACATATCACATACACATACTGCATACAACATACATTGATAGTTATATACATGTTTAGATATGTGAAAGATGGTAGAATACAATAACGCATTTTAATATAGAAATACAAATTTTACCTCCTTGACAGGAAATTGAACTCGGCCCCTCTGAGTGAGAATCCCGGTTT
>NW_028234421.1:34782326-34784826 GCF_977035675.1 Penaeus japonicus
AGGGGAATAGGGTACAGGAGAGGGGTAGATAGGAGAGCGTAACTGTGAGAAACGGAACGAAAACAAGTGAAAGAGATAGTCGAGGAAGGTAGAGGGATAACGGCGAGCAAGAGGAAAAAGAAAAGATAAGAGAGAATAAGAAAAAGGGGAAATTAGCTCGAGCGTAAAAGAAGAAGGAAGAATAGAACACAAGTTGGAGAATGGAAGGGAAAGAAAATGAGAGAGGTGAAGATGACCGGAAATTGAGTGTGAAAGGAGTGCGAGAAGGAGAAACAAGGGAAAGTAAACGAAATACGAAAAGAAAGAAAAGAACACACGCGAGCAATGGAATGAAGAAGGAATGAGGGTAAGAGAAAGCGAGGGAAAGTAAACAGAAAAGATAATGAAAAGTGAAAGAGTAGAGAAAGAGCAAGTAACAGAAAAGAGAAAATTGGCGGCATAAATGATTAGGATAAAATAGGTAGGCAAATATAAGCTTGAGTGGAAAAGGCGGCAATAGGAATGTAAGTAAAAGGAAAACAATGGAAAAGGAGGGTAAGGAGAAGGTAAGAAAGTAAAATGGATACTAAAATAGTAGTGATAAGGACACGAATAAGAAGACGGGGGCGGGGGGAGGGTGGGGGGTAGGCGGTCGGAAACTTCAAACCCTCAACATAGTTCCCATCTCATTGTTCCCAACTCCCTTTCAAAAAATCCTCTATGAGAAGGATCGGCGTTAGGGTGACGTGACACATGTCTTTACCGGACAGGTGAGTTCCTTCAACGGAAAAATCTACAACGCTCTGCCTGGGATACTTTGTAACCATGACCGATCTTCTGGTGTTTTCTATCTTGTATTTCGTACGTCATGGATGAATCTCTACTGATGCATTCTCTTACTTCAAGCAGCTTCGAGTGCAAAATTTCACACATGAACTGGCAACTGAGAGGGTTCGGAAAGACTCCTTTGTCAATTGCTCAGAATTCAGCAACAAGAGAAGCAGAAAAAGCCATTGGCAAACTCGAGACCACAGAGATATCTGATGTGCAAATACATCTACTGGCTAGCGGTATTTGGCAATTCGTACTCAGTTGAGAAATTTATGAATTAATGGACAAAGCCATCTTTAAAACATACCATTATTGGTGAAGGATCTATAATCTACATTCATAAGTGGCGATGTTTGAATTCGTGCCATTTTTGCACCTGTAATTAAAGCTTGATGTGAAACATACATATCAATTCCTTTTAAATTGTGTGTGTGTGTGTACGCGCGCGTTCGTGCGTGTGCGCAAGCGCACAGACATTCACACACGAATAAATACATAAATACATAATATAATCAAATACATACATACATACACACACACACACAAACACACACACACATATATATATATATATATATATATATATATATATATATATATATATATATATATATATATGCATATACATGTATGTATGCATGCATACATAAAAAATAATAATTATTAGTGCCTAACCATAAATGCACAAATAATTTCACAAATTCTACACATAACACCGACCATTTTACTGACTTCTTTGCATAAATCGGAAAACTTATGAACAAACATTTGTCTCCACATTACATCAAAACACAGATCGGGCAAGGCTCATAACTAATGTTTTCAGACCAAAACAGTAGACAGTAGAATCTATTATCCTAACAATAAAACAACTCCGTGAAACAAATGCGGTGGGAGCAGACGGCATTGCTTTGTGTTTTATTAAGGATAGTCTACCTGTAATCACATTTTACATAACGATCATCATGAATACCTCTCTGGTTACTTGTGTTTTCCCGTCGCATTGGAAACATGGAATTGTAACACCAGTTTTCAAGTCTGGGGATATAGACATGAATAATTACCGCCCTATCACAATATTCCCAGTACTATCTAAGGTTCTTGAAAAAGCAGTAGCAAATCAATTGATGAATTTCCTGGAGACCAATAACTTATTATCTAAAACTTAACATGGCTTTAAAAATATGTTATCCACTAAAACAGCTTTGTCACAGATTACTGACCAAATTTATAACATGGACAAGTAACCATAGAAGTGATGTGATATCCATTGGTTTGATAGCTATCTAAGTACAAGAACCCAACTGATAAAAATTAATGAGAATATATCACAACAACCAGTCTACTTCGGTGTTCCACAAGGATCTATATTAGGCCCGATCCTGTTCACAATTTTTATTAATGATTTATCAACCATACCCGATGATTCTCAATTTCTTCATAGTGGTTCAGTGAACAACTTAGATGCATTGATTAGAAACACTCAACGCACACTTATTCAAGCAAAAGGATATGTTGACATAAATGGCCCTAAAATGAATCCACAAAAAACACAATGTATCTTCATAGGTAGTCGGCAAAATTTAGCTAAAATTCCCATAGACACAACCTTAGAATTCGAACGCTGCAAAATTAAACCGAGAACTTCAGTTAAAAATCTAAGAGTACACTTAGAAAGATATAAGTCATT
>NW_028234421.1:34789826-34792326 GCF_977035675.1 Penaeus japonicus
TTGAAAATACTTACGAACACTTGATCTCCGTAAAGTTATTATATGACTTTCCTCTGTCGCCCGACGCAACTTCGCGAAACATTTACGATGGTGCAACGATTTTCGGTAGCCGTTATAACTAAGCAAGAGAAATTAATTAGAAGAGAGAGGGGAAAAAGGTAGTTGTGAATGTAACAATGTACGCAGATTTGTGATATAGAAATCAGAATTGAAATCGAGGGACGCAATTGAGGTCACACAATAGAGAGAAATGAAAGTGCTAAGAATAAAAATAAAAACCGAGCGATACAGAGTTGATAAGACAAAGGAAGTAAATTATATGGGGAATTAAATATATATACATAAGTATACAGTAATCGGAAAATTTGTGCGAGAGCAATATATATATGTATATGTTTATATATAAATAAATGAATAAATACATAAATATATATATAATGTATCTATCTACCCATCTATCTATCTATCTCTCTCTCTCTCTCTCTCTCTCTCTCTCTCTCTATATATATATATATATATATATATTATATATATATAAATATATATATATATATATATATATATATATATATATATATATATATATATATATATATATATATATATTTATTTATATATATGTATATATATATATATATATATATATATATATATATATATATATATATATATATATATATATATGAAAAAACAAGTCATTATAAACCACAAGATAAGGCTACATTCCTAAAAGTACAGAGTGTAGATTAAGAATATTTTCACTGAGGAAGATGAGGCTACGTAATAAAGAAAAACATAATAAAGTTTGTACTTTCGGGGGAACAAGTTCAAGGCTTGTTGATAAGGTTACGGGGGGAAAATAACTTACTTTCCTTTCCTTTCAGATTACATTATTATCTTCATCCATCGTACGTCACGCCCATAACTTCATAAAGCACAACCAACTTTGTAATAGCAACATTAACAACAATAAAAGACAAACATAAAAAAATACAATAATAACGAATTAAAACTAGACCCATAATGCAATACAAAATTAACTGCAGTTCCGAAGAACATGTCAGACCTCCTCGCATTTCTTTCTCGAACATTCCGGAATGCTATTAGACGTTCTATAGGCGTGTGTAGATAGGTGACGAACTAGTTGTTGGGTTATTTTATAGTTTTAACTAAATTTATATATATATATATATATATATATGTATATATATATATATATATATATATATATACATATATGCATATATATATATATATATATATATAATATATATATTATATTATATATATATATAGAGAGAGAGAGAGAGAGAGAGAGAGAGAGAGATAATCAATGTTTTTTTGTTCTTTTTTACACAATATGTTCTTTCTTTTAGTCATATCACGTCTCCCTTATAAATCGAATATACTCAGCTTTTTTTTTTTTTTTTTTTATTATCATTAAGGTGAAAATGCATTTAAGAGGTTGGTGACGATAGGTTGGCAAGTTATTTGATAATTGGGAGATTCGACGATGTTATTCGAACATGTTGCATCCAGCCAAACACAAACGTCTCAAATGCATCTTTGTCTCGATGAAAAACCGTTTATTGAATCATCCGTTCCTGCCTCCTCGCACTACACAGTAAAATTACAACAGATAATTTCCAATCCTGAATATATATCAGTAAAGAACAGTGCAGTTGCTGCAATTTTCTCAAAACAAGGGGTCTCTTTCGAAAAAAAGAAATTATTCGTAATGCAGCACTAGCGATTGGTTATTTCGAATTAACATGACAGAACAGTCTGGAATGGACTCCATTTGCAATTCGTCCACAGTAAATGTGTAATCGAGGCGCTTGTAAAACACTTTCAATGAAAATAAGATTCCCAGCCTCAAAGTGGGGAGTTTTATTTCCTACGCAAAATAAGTGGAGGTCGCGTTTCAAGTGTTCAGATATAAAAGAAATCTATGAAAGTGCCTAGTTTGATTGAATATTCCCATAGTGATGAATATTAATGATATGGATAATATCTTTTCATAACGCGGTACCAGGGATAATATATGCTGAAAATACAAAGCACAGCTTTCTATTACTTAACACTTGAAAAGGAAAATTAAGACGGTCTCTTGAATTACATTAATAATCCATTTCCGCTAACAATTCAAGCTGGAAGAGGAAATAAAAGTAAGTAAAAAATACATCATATGATAACCGGTCCTGCCTTTGGACCTAGTCACACATTCCCCTTCTCTCTCCCTCTCTCTCGATTGCTCTCTTTTCCTCTCTCAAAAAGGATATCAAATTAAACTTCAGTCAGCCAGTGAATGAATAATCTAAAAGCCACAGAATGAAAATCCAAAGAAAGAAAAAATATGTTAATCAACTATGGAGGCAAGCCTTCTTAATATATAATGGAGTCACTCAATTATGCCTAATTAAAACGCACCACAACATATACGATTCGTAATAAATTGTGATTCGAAAAACAATTGCATTGGCCATTTTAGAAGAAGAAA
>NW_028234421.1:34839826-34842326 GCF_977035675.1 Penaeus japonicus
ACTAGCCCGGCGGCTGTCGTCTCTGGGCCCTGCCTGTGGAAGCGAGTGTGCTCGCACTCGATCGGGTAGTGCTCTAATTTGGCGTCCGGCACGGCACAATGTTAACAGCGTCGCTCATCATGCCCAATGGTGGGTACGATTTGCCCTGCACAAAGATAGCCTATTCTCATTCTGTCAAGGCTGACTTCAGCACACCTTGATATTCTGGGGGAGAGTATCAGCTAGCCGAGGGGGAGGTTCTCGCTTCCTCTCTATGTCGCTGCAGGGCACCGACCTGCCCTACAGCCATCATTTTACGCCTTAGCAGTTCCCTGCTAGGATGCAACACAAGATCACTCTAGTATTTCTTCCTATCTTCCTCTGCCAACCTGTCGGCTAAGTCGTTCCCTTTAATACCAACATGGCTCATAACCCAGTTGATGACAATCTGTCTACCTACCACAATTCTCTGAGGAATGGTGAGAATCGTGGTCAGAAGATAAACGTTATCAAGGGGCGTGGTTTGTTGCAAGCTGTCAATGGCGGCCCTAAAATCTGTATGTATGACAACATGCCCGTTCGTCTGGGCTGCATGGGCTAGGGCTCCCATAATAGCGACTGCCTCTGCCTGGAGTGAGGAGGTATTGTCAGATACCCGTATAGCACTCGTTATACCTCTTGCTGCAAAACAAGCGCCTGTAGTGTGGCTCTACAGAACCATCTGTGAAGTAGGTTTTACTACCCGGCGGAGTGATTACTGCGCTTTCCTCTTTGCCTCGTCCCTTAACAGAGGCGGTGAGTACTGTGTCTTTCTCCTTGACAGGCTCATGACAGAAAACTCTATCAAGGATCGTGCCCACGGCAGGGCTGTGACATAGTCAGGGTGGGGGAGCTCCATGCCCTTAACCAGTAGTGTCTCCTTGAGCTCAAAGTGTATCAGTACCCTAGCTGTGTGGGACAGCCAGGTGTTGTTAGCAAAGAGTTCATGGTTCTGTGCAAGCCAACGCTGCACTTTCGGAGGCGTAAAACAAGAGTCCAATCATCCATGGGAATCCAAGAAGGGATTAGTATTACTCCACCGGTGCACCAGATAAAGGATGGCAAGTCTTTTACTCGTAGTCCACTGGCAGAAGCGCTTGCACGGTGCCTAGCCCCTAAGCGCTTGCGGATCAGGATCTTCTGAATGGCGAGTGGGCTTGCCAGTTCAAAAGCCTTTTCAAGGTCCAGAAAGACAATGACAGAGCTGGTGTTGCTGACAGTGCTCAGTAAGGTGGCCATGGTGTGAGCAGTGCTCTTACCCCTTGTGAACCCATATAGGTGTTCATGTGGAGGTCCCAACTTCCATTGGAGTCGGTTCAGTACGATTCTCTCTGCCGTCTTTCCCAGACAGCTGAGTAGAGAGATGGGGCGGTACCGACCCGGCTCCTTTGGTTTGGGGATGGGAACTATGTCAGCCCTCTTCCAGCACTGTGGTAGCGAGGAAGTCTCCCAGGACTTGTTGATGAGATGCAAGAGTATAAGCTCACCTTCATGTCCTAGGTGGGAAATGATGGGGTAGGAGAGCCCATCACAACCCGAGGCTGACCGGGAACTTGTCTTATAAGTCTGCCGTAATTCCCTCAGAGAGAACATGGCATCTACATCATCAGGCTCGACCGCCTTTTCTCTGATGAGGACATGCCTGGGTCAAATTTGGGAAAATTGTGCCAGCTCCAAGCATTCTTGTTCCTCAACACCAGACCTCGACCAATCACGAGTGACCTGCGTAAGCTGCGAGGGGTCGCTATCATGCACCGACGACAGGGCGAGCATCGGGCGTGCTTGCCCCTGTACACCGACCAATCAGGTCGCATGCTGCCTCTGACGTACGGTGTACCGGGTACCCTCCTCGCGAGTTGGGTCCTCGTGTACCTACCCGGTTACACTGACGCGCCTGCACACACACGGCGTAATATCCTTTACTCAAAAACATAACATACACATTCACCTGTACAATTACTTCAAAAGAATGCTAACTAATCTCCCAGTTATGACATATATATATATATATATATTATATATATATTATATATATATATATATATATATATATATATATATATATATATGTATAATTTATATTACATATATATATATATATTATATCTGTGACTGTGTGTGTGTGTGTGTGTTGTGTGTATGTATATATATATATATATATATATATATATATATATATATATATATATATATATATATATATGCATATATATGTGTGTATGTACATATGTGTGTATATATATATGTGTGTATGTATATATATATATATATATATATATATATATATATATATATATATATATGTATAAATACATAAACATATGTATACATATATATATACATATATATATATATATATATATATATATATATGTATATATATATATACATACACACACACACACAAACACACACACATGTGTGTGTCCGCACGCGTGCGTCATGTTCTACTAATATTTACTTCAAAATTCTTTACTTGGAT
>NW_028234421.1:34852326-34854826 GCF_977035675.1 Penaeus japonicus
GGGGAAGGGAAGGGGAAGGGGAGGAAAGCAGGGGGAGGGGAAGGGGAATGGGAGGAAAGTAGGGGAAGGGGGAGGAAAGTAGGGGGAGGGGGAGGAAAGTAGGGGGGAGGGGAAGGGGAAGGGGAGGAAAGTAGGGGGAGGGGAAGGGGAAGGGAGGAAAGTAGGGGGGGAAGGGAAGGGGAAGGGGAGGAAAGTAGGGGGAGGGGGAGGGGAAGGGGAAGGGGAAGAAAGTAGGGGGGGAGGGGGGGGGAAGGGGAGGGAAGGGGAGGAAAGTAGGGGGGAGGGGAGGGGAGGGGAGGAAAGGAGGGGGGAGGGGAAGGGGAATGGGGAGGAAAGTAGGGGGGAGGGGAAGGGGGATTGGGGGGAAAAAAAAAAGTAAGTAGTAGGGGGGGGGGGGAAAAAGGGGAGGAGAAGTGGGGGGGGGCAGGATGGTGGAAAAAAGAAAAATGGGGGGGAGGGGGGGGGGGGGGGGGGGGAGGGGAAGGGGAGGGAAAGTAGGGGGGAGGGGAAGGGAGGGGGGAAAGTAGGGGGAGGGGGGGGGAAAGGGGAGGAAAGTAGGAGTGACAGGGTGGGAATTGAATGGGGAGTAAAGTCGGGGTCGGTTATGGGAAAGGTTATTATAGAGGAGGCGAAGAAGTAGTACTTTTTTACATTTTCGTCCATACTTTCTCTTTTTCTTTCTCTCCCTTTCCTTTTCTTCCCTAAGAATCACACACGACCACAATTTAAGGGGAATGGGGAGGAAAGTAGGGAGAGGGGGAGGGGAAGGGGAGGAAAGTAGGGGGAGGGGAAGGGGAATGGGGAGGAAAGTAGGGGGAAGGGGAGGGGAAGAGAAGGGGAATAGGGAGGAAAGTAGGGGAAGGGGAGGAAAGTAGGGGGAGGGGAAGGGGAAGGGGAGGAAAGTAGGGAGGAGGGGAGGGGGAAGGGGAGGAAAGTAGGGGGAGGGGAAGGGGAGGAAAGTAGGGGAGGTGAAGAGGAGGAAAGTAGGGGAGGGGAAGGGGAGGAAAGTAGGGGAGGGGAAGGGGAGGAAAGTAGGGGAGGGGAAGGGGAGGAAAGTAGGGGGAGGGAAAGGGGAAGGGGAGGAAAGTAGGGGAGGTGAAGAGGAGGAAAGTAGGGGAGGGGAAGGGGAGGAAAGTAGGGGAGGGGAAGGGGAGGGGAAGGGGAGGAAAGTAGGGGAGGGGAAGGGGAGGGGAAGGGGAGGAAAGTAGGGGAGGGGAAGGGGAAGGGGAGGAAGTAGGGGGAGGGGAAAGAAAGGAAGGAAAGCAGGGGATGGAGAAGGAAAGGGAGGAAATGGGGGGGGGGAGAAGGGGGAAGGAAAGCAGGGGATGAAGAAAGAAGAGGAGGAAAGTAAAGAGAGGGAGATGGGGGGGGGCAGAGGAGGGGGGAGGGGAGAGGGAGGAGAGGAAGGGAGAGAAAAGAAAGGGGAGGCAAGTTGGGGGAAAGGGAAGAAAGGGGAGCCCCGCTCCCCCCCCCCCGAGTGAAGGGGGGTGGGTGAGGACGGTAGGGCGGGGGGAAGGGGAAGGAGAGTAGGGGGGAGGGAAGGGGAAGAAAGTGGGGGATGGAGAAGGGAGGCCTGGAAAGTAGCGGGAGGGGGAGGGATGTAGGGGGAGGGGAAGGGGAAGGAGAGTAGAGGGGAGAAGGGGAGGGAGTAGGAGGGGGAAAACAGGGGGTGGGGAGGGAGAAGGAGAGCAGAAAGGATGGGTAGAGGGCGGAGTGTGGAGGAGGGAAAAGTAAGAGGAGGAAAGTAGGGGGAGGGAGGAGAATAAGGGGGAAATAGAAGAGGGAGAAGGAGGGGGAGAAATGTAGGGGAGGAAAGTACGGGAGGAAGAACGAGGGAAGGAAAGTAAGGGGGGAGGGAGAGGAGGAGACCAGGCGAGAAAAGCAGGGAAAAGAGAAAGAGGAAAAGGAAAGCCGAGGGGGAGGAGGAGGGGGGGGGGGGGGGGGGGGAAGGGGGAGGGAAGCGCTGAAGAGGGAAGGAATGTGAATGGGGAAGAGGGGAAGGAATACAAAACGGTACGGCCAGAAAATCAGAAGGGGTGGGGGTGTGGTGGGGGGGGGGGGCAAGAGGAAAGCAGGGGAAGGGGAGAGGCGGCTAGGGAAGTAGACAGGGGGGGTCGAGGGGGGGGTGCGGGGGAGGCGATATCGAAACAACATGGAGAGCAACAGTGACAGTGATGGTGGACCGAAAGCAATCTATTTAAAGACGACAGGAAGAGACAGGTCTGGCGGACACATACCAAGGCCTGTCCTGATATATGACTTTACAAGATTTTCATTCATACTCCTGGTCTTAGGTATACATAAAAGTAATATTCCGGTGTACACAACTATGGACACATAAATTTCTGAAAATTAAACACCCTTGGAATATAAGAGAATTATATAGGGATGGGTGTATATTTCATCTTTAAGGATACAAAATTAACTCCATGGTAACTATGTCGAAAAAAAAAATTAAAACAAAAAAAGAATTAAACAAATAAAATAAATAAACATGACA
>NW_028234421.1:34967326-34972326 GCF_977035675.1 Penaeus japonicus
AGGCAGCAAAGTCCTTAACATTTCTCTTGGTAGTGAAATTTTTGCTCACAAGTTTGTCGTTGTAGAATCTAATTTTACCCCCGGACACCTCTTGTTGGGTCATGATTTCTTATACCGTACAGGTATTTCCCTCCACCCTCAGAGTAATAGCATTACTTTTAATGGTCAGAATTACCTATTAAGGACTCCCTCTTGCCTATGGACGCATGCCGACCCTTTCACACCCGCAATGTCAATCTCTGAAGTCACACATGACCATAGTCACACCATGTCTACACCTCACTTCCCATCCTCTCCTACCCACCACCCCCCTACCCCTCCCACCCGCCCTCGCTTCACCTCTCCTCTCGCTGCGCGCGCACCCGCATCACGCAAACCTTCGCGCGCAAAACACGTTGACGACTGTGCGAAATCTTGGACCGCTAATGATAATGCTCCAAAGTTTATAGCTAGTGCTACCACTACTATCCCGGCATTTCATGATCTACTGATAGACGTTTCTTGTCCTTCGGCAAATGGTACCGCTTTGATATTACCTGATAATATACGAGTAAAAGGTTGTGCAACATTACCTTCCTTGTATAATATCACTGATAATAGATGTCAGGTGCATGTATTTAATCTGACCCCGGCCCCATTGACTATTAACGCTGGTGTACCTGTAATATCTTATGAATTCACAGAATTGCCTATCTGCGAATTTGATTTACCTGTTCCCTCCCCTGTTTTTTCTGCAACATCATCTTCCCTGATGAGCAGAGCTCTGATCATGTCCTAAAGCAAAATTTAGATTTTCATGAAGGATATGATATTTTGAATAACTTATTTAAAGAATTCCCAAGCGTACTGCCAACCAAGGACCGTCCTATCGGAAAAACAACATTGCTTCAACACTCCATTACCCTCGAGCCTGATGCTAAGCCTTCGTACATACCGAGTTATAAGATCCCTCATTCGAAGCGACAGGCCTTGGAAAAGGAAGTTAAAACAATGTTAGACATGAATCTTATTCAACCAAGCAATTCACCCTGGGCCTCTCCCCTCCTCCTTGTTCCAAAGAAGGATAATACTTTCCGCCCAGTGGTCGACTATCGCAAGTTGAATAAAGTAACAGTGCCAGAACCATTCCCAATTCCTAATCTTAGATTGTTGTTGCAAGACATTGGCTCTAATAATAAGATTTTTTCAACCATTGACCTTGCTAAAGGCTTCCTGCAAGTTCCTATGGCTCCTGAAAGCGTGCCATATACGGCTTTCTCGACTCATATGGGACACTTTGAATTTTTAGTATGCCCTTTTGGTCTTCGCAATTCCCCTCTCACATTTAGCAGATTAATGTCACTTGTACTATCAGGATTAATTAATGATCAGGTCCTCGTGTATTTAGATGATATTTTAATTTGCTCACCCTCCCTCTCTGAACATGAGAATAAATTGCGTCAAGTTTTCAATAGGCTATCAACTGCAGGATTATGTATTCAACCTAGCAAATGTCAATTCTTCAAGTCTAAGTTAGAATTCTTAGGCCATACCTTGTCATCTAAAGGTATTGCACCTAATGATTCAAAAGTTAAAGCCATTGCCGACTTTCCAACACCTAAGAACCAGAAGGAATTGAAATCATTTTTAGGCCTTTCAGGTTTTTACAGGCCGTTCATTCAAGGTTACGGGTCCATCGCGACACCGCTTAACCATCTCCTTAAAAAGGATACTACTTGGCAGTGGACAGACGAGGAAAAAGCCGCATTTACAACTCTTAAATCGCGACTAATTAAGGCTCCACTCTTAGCCTTCCCCGATTTCAGTTTGCCTTTTGTCCTCACCACTGATGCCTCAAACCTCGGGCTCGGAGCAGTACTCCACCAGAAACATGGCCATTCTGGAAAAACGCAGCCCATTGCTTTTGCAAGTCGCGCCCTCAATTCAGCGGAAAAACGCTATCACACGACGGACCGTGAACTTCTCAGTATCACATGGGCCCTCCGTCATTTTCGAGAGCTAATCTTGGGATATCAGATAGAAGTGCACACTGATCATTCCCCCCTCACGTCCATATTTAAGGGTAGGGACCCTCATGGACGACGCGCCCGCGCAATTGAAATTCTTGCAGAGTTTGACGTCACCATTGTTTATTTACCCGGGAAACAAAATGTTGTTGCCGACGCGCTATCACGCGCTCCTCTCTCTGACGCTCACAACCTGCCTGAATCTAGCTCCTCGCCCACCTTTGCCTCCCGCAAGGTGAAATTCTCTGACATTGCACCGATCTTGGCAAATACTGCCGCTCCTACCGTTGAGGATCCTTCGGAGGACGAGATCCGGTCTGCACATGTTAATGATCGCCGTTCCGACTCCAGTCATTCTGTTACCGTCCCGGTCTTGGCTGCCCCAGCCGTACCTCCCATGGACCCACCCACGGAGGACGAGATCCGGATAGCGCAACGTAATGATAATCTGTACGGCCCCTTAATTCAAGCTTTAGAAAGGAATGAAAGACCTCCCCCTAGCAGACATGTTCGAGTAAGTCAACTTTACCTCGATGCTAACGGTCTACTTTGCTACAAGTCTCGATATAGGACAAGAAAGCTTAAAGCATCTCGTAAGCTTGTAGTTATTCCTGAATCCCTTGAAGGTCGAATCCTTCCTCTTTTCCATGAGTCGAAAGAAGCTGCACACTGTGGTAAGTACAAGGCAATTCACTTAGCTCAGCAACGCTTCTTCTTCCCACACCTTATTAGCAAAGTTGCTAAGCATGTTCAGTCTTGTAAGCAATGTCCTTATTACAAAGGAAATACCAATGACCCAGCCCCTGCATTGAAATATGACATTCCAGACTTTCCTTTCCAGAAAGTCTCTTGCGACACATTGTCAGGTTTTCTACCTTCTCGCAATGGTAATCGTTATATTTTAGTCTTCATTGATAACTTCACTCGTTTTTGTGAACTCGTCCCCGTGCCCAACAAAACAGCAAATGTTGTTGCACATGCTTTTCACGACTTCTGTCATAGACATTCAGCCCCCATGTATTTTTCAACTGATAACGGGACTGAATTTCATAACAAAGTCATGGATAAGTTATGTGATATCATGAATGTAACTCGTGTTAACATTCTCCCTTACCGCCCACAAAGTAATGGTATTACAGAAAGGCTCAACTCCTCCATCCTCTCATTAATGAGATCGCTTGTTGATGCGACATCGGACACATGGGATGAATCACTATTGACTATCCAGTCTTGTATTAATAGTACATTCCATTCTTCCTTAGGTGATACCCCACATTTTCTTTTATATGGAATGGATAAAAGACTACCCTATGACCTCTTTGATGAAAATCAAGTTCCTTTATATAATGATAATTATGCTGAATATCTTCTAAATAGAAACAAGTCCATCTTTCAGATCACAAAGAAGCATTTGACTAATTCCAGAGATAAAATACTGTCATTTCAACATAAAGTGGCCCGCCACAAGGACATTGAAGTTGGAGCATTAGTATTTAGAAAAGTCAACCAACCACTCAATATTAAGTCAAAGCTTGCTCCTAGATTTGAAGGTCCATTTAGAGTAATTAGTGTAAAGAACAACAAGGCCTACATTAAATGCACACAGTCAGGTGAACAATCTTGGTCTCATTTCGACGTCCTAAAGCTTGCTCACAAGTACTATTCTCCCCCGGCCGACGAACACTAATTAAATTTTATCTTCCAGACCTTACTCCTCTTGGGCTTATCATTCTTCACATTGGCGTCTGCCGACCGCCATGCCCTACCCCCTAGGCTTCGCGCAATGCCAGGAGCCTTCGTTGAGGACCATGGGCTAGTCTTACCAGTAACAAACAATGTGGAAGTCAAAATTTCGCTTCAGCCGATTGCTGATTTCTCCGGCCTGGCTACTTTATTAACTCAATAACCAACTCGTTGATTTCAGCAACAGCAGGCGAAGTGCTTCCCAGTCTCATTACTCCACATGACTTACGCCCTATTCTCCACAATATCTCCTCTACTAATGTTAAGCCTCTCTTTTTCCTCTAAGGCAACGAATTCAGTTCTACTCTACTCTAAAATCTTACCTCATAATTTCAGGTCTCTCTGCTACTACAACTACAGTTATGTGTAACGAGCATAACCCTGATGTTGTTCTACAAGGTACTTTTGTTCTTCCAGCCTCATGTGAACTGACTTCCTTATCCTTATTTATTCCAGCTACCCATACCTACACAAGGAAGATTGCAATGAATACCTCCTACCTGCAGCCCATGTCGGTATCATTGCCATCCTATAACATTTCTCTTCCTAGTATAACCTTTCAACAGATGCCTACTTTGCAACAGCTTGATGCATTTACCCCGCTCAGCCCGTTCCACGCAACCTACATTTATCCCGTATACGTTACCGTCGCCGGAATGTGTATGTTGCTAGCAACCCTGGGAGCGTGCTATTGCATCACCTACAGGCGAGTTGCATTGAAAAACAAGCAAGTAAATCATACCCATGATTCTGTTGCATATACCAGTTACCCTCATGCTATATAATATTATAAGAAAAAAAAATCAAATCCAAAAAAAATATATATAAATAATAATAATAATACAAAAAAATAAAATAAAATAAAAAAACATTTTGATACAATATTCGATAAATTACTAACATGTTTTTTCCTTGTTGCACGAATTATTTTCCTTCTCATATATCGAACTATGCCTTCTACCCTACGTCCCCACTTACCTCTCTAAAGCCATGTAAGGCGCCAGGTACTTACTTTTTTTTCAAGTTATGATATTGACGGATGCAGAAAAGCACACCTCCCAGGTGTGTTAAACCTGTAATTCCGGAGCTGATCTCGAGGCCTGCCAAACTGCAAATCCATGTAGTATTGTGCATTAATCAAGAATCTGCCGGATGTTGCTGTCTCTTCGTATACTACTCTTATAGAGTTCCCCTGATCAAGGAATTCTTATCCTCAGTTAAGTATAAAGCTTCCTACTTTATTTCTTACCA
>NW_028234421.1:34982326-34984826 GCF_977035675.1 Penaeus japonicus
ATACATATATATATATATATATATATATATATATATATATATATGCAGGTATGTATATATGTATATATACATGTGTGTGTGTAGGTGTGGGTGTATGTACGTATATACATATATGTCCACATACATACATACACATATAAACACACACACCCGCTTAAAAATAAATGAGATGCAAAGCCATTCCGTTTCTGTGCGATTTTATGCCTTGCGTTTACTTGAGACATTTCGCTTCAGGTTATGTTAAGCAGAACGCTCGGAGTGGACGGTTCGCCACGCATGGCACTCTCAGCTGATTACCGTAAACAAGCTATCCCTCTATGGTGAACTCCATAGACCTGACGTCGAATATGTATATATATATGTGTGTGGGTGTGTGGGTGGGTATGTGGGTGGGTGTGGGTGTGTGTGTGTGTGTGTGTGTGTGTGTGTGTGCTTTTTGGGAGCTGCACTCGTCGGCCCGCGCCTGAGCAATGAGTTCACCTGTCAGTCATGCTATCCCTCCTGAGTGATTCCCAGACTTGGCTGGGAACTTTTATTATCAACATTAGTCTCATTATCCTCATTATCATTATTATCATATACTGGTATATGTATCATATAATGGGATACACAGTATTATTTCTTATATCTATTTAATACACTCGAACAACTTTATTGATACCGTAGAATATTGTCAACTGTATGTTGGTAATTTTCTATAAGCTATGTCATATCATTCCTCACACTCACTCCCGCTTTGAGCAGAGACTGTCTGAGAATCCCTCTCAGACATTTTCAGGGATTTATTATTCTATCTTGACTTGCCAAAGATAATTCACTATTTCCTATGACTGTGGCTTCAGGATAAAGAATGGCAAGTCTGATTTAACTGATGGGAATCTTATTCCTAGGTAACTTGCAATCAATCGCAGATTTCTTCCTGTCACTTATTATGTCGAAGAAAGTGCAAATGCTGTAAATTCTTGTGTCAAGCACTATGTATGACTTTAGAGTTTATGTTTAAAAAGCGTAGATCCCTTCTCGGGAAATGTTTTATTCAAATACTCTTTAGACGGAGTAAGATCGATATAAGGGGCATGTTTTTTCATTGTTAGATTGTATCCAGAACTTGATGAACACATAGGAGTTGAATGTCACAAATGTGTGGTTTGGCTATCTAGCAATTTCTGTTCTTAGAAGATTTCTACCTTTTAGTCGGGAATCATCGAATTCCACATTATCATAGTCCTTAGTAGCACGTAAGATTTAGGTCCAATTTACGCCAAACCTTTTACCTTTTCCCTCCAATTAGCTGGTGATAAGTCAAATAGGTACTTTTTTATTACATTTTTTTTTTTTTTCATCACATACGACACTTTATTCCAGGTTTTCTTAAAATCCCCTCTCTCTTTTCACACTGCTTTCTGCCGGAGAACCAACACAGTTTCTCGTGTCTCCCTTGTGACAGACAAGCATTGATCACGAAGCCCACGTGAAATATTCCTTTCCCGCAGTCGCACAACACCACGTTTTGTAAGCTTAGATGAACATGCTTGTAAGAAATCTCGTAGTCCAACGAACTAGCCAGCAGCCTCTGTCTAACTCCTCTTTGCCATAATGCAAGATGAGTAGATGCTCTGATGTGAAGAAACTCCGGAAACTCTGGGTGGTTTGAAAGACATCTGACATCTTCGTTCAGGCGAAATATTAAATAAATCGGCACACGCCTGTCCCGTTGTCCTATCCAGCTGAAACAAAAAGTGTTTTGATAGAGAAAGTAAAATGGATCGCGAATCTCAGTCTACAAAATGATGTGAGAAATAAATGTTTTTTGAACTGCCCTTATGTTTACATATACTTCGGAACGCCTAAGCATTCTAATGTCCCAACACGCAGACGCAGAGAACACATTCTTAGGGATTTTCCGGGATCGAGTAGTTAAAAAAATAAAAAATGAAATCTATTATTCAGTAGAGAAGTACAGTTGCAACAAAGTTTTTGAAAGAATTGAAAGAAATGTTACAACAAGTGGCGTCTAAAAATAGGGCAACCTTTTCTTAGATTTGTTTCCAACTTGTATTATATTTCTAGTCGTCTGTTGGACTTTATAAATATATATATATATATATATATATATATGTATATATATATATATATATATATATATATATATATATAAGTGACACTAAAAAATGTTAATTGTATGTAGATAATGATGATAGTGAAGATTATAGTTGCAGTATTATTCGTAGAAACAGAAGTTATAGTAGTAGTTATTGTTGCTGTTTCAATATTCATAGTGCTACTGCTGCTGCTACTAATAGTAATGATTAACGAGCTGTGTTTTACATTGTGATGTGTTTTTTGTTGTTGTTGGGTTCTTACACTATGGGGCCTGGGAATGTGAATGTGTCTGTGTAAGGATGTGAGTGTGTGTGTGTGTGTGTGTACGTGTGTGTATATGTATATATATATATATATAGATATAGATATAGATATATATATATATATATATATATGT
>NW_028234421.1:35004826-35012326 GCF_977035675.1 Penaeus japonicus
ATAGAGAAAGAGAGAGAGAGAGAGAATGAGAGAGAGAGAGAGAGAGAGAGAGAGAGACGGACAGACAGATAGATAGACAGAGAGAGAGACAGCAGAAATAGACAGACCGTGAGAGAGAGAGACAGAGAGAGAGACAGACAGACAGACAGACACAGAGACAGAGAGAGAAAGACAGCAGAAATAGACAGACAGAGAGAGAGAGAGAAGGAGAGGCAGACAGACAGACAAACAAACAGACAGACAAACAAACAGACAGACAGAGACAGCAGACAGAGAGAGAGAGAGAGCGAGAACGAGAGAGAGAGAGAGAGAGAGAGAGAGAGAGAGAGAGAGAGAGAGAGAGAGAGAGAGAGAGAAGGAGAGGGAGAGAGAGAGAGAGAGAGAGAGAGAGAGAGAGAGAGAGAGAGAGAGAGAGAGAGAGAGAGAGAAATGCAGACAGACAGAGGAAGAGATGCCAAACTCTAAATGCCACACTTAGTCAATTTTTCTCCCACTATCCTTACTTATGACTGTTCCTTTAGAGGTTATTAATGAAATGCGTCCCAAGCGTACCGATTAAGCCAGGTAAAGTGATAATGAATAAGATATTTCTCGCTGCCAGGTCTTCCATTTTCTCTTTTTCATTGTTGTTGTTGTTGTTGTTTTACCGTTAATTCACGTGCCATGATATAGAACACTGGATACACCATTTTAGTCAGATAGATGTTCAAACATTTTCTAAATATACCACAAGAAGCAAGAAAAGCTTCTAGGTACATTGTAGTACAAACATACAAGAGGAGAAGAATAAATATAGGAATAGGGAGAAAGACAAAATGAAAACCGCCAAGAGGGAGAGAGGAAGACAACAGCTAGAGCACAAGATAGAAAGACAGAGAAACAAACAGACAGTTAGACAAAGAGAAGCGAGGAAGCAGATAACTAGAAGTATGAAAATACATGGACAAGGACAGCGAAACATGCTGCCGGACAAAGACAAAGAGACAGGAAGATAAAGGCTAGGGAGAAACAACGGCTTTATAACCCAACACTAATCTTTCTTTCCCCCTTTTTTGTGTCATCCTCTTCTTTCTTCTCATCCCATATTCCATCCCTTTTAATCTTTCCTTCTCCCTCTTCATCCCCTCCTCCTCTCCCCTCCCCTCCCCTTCCCATCTTACTCCACCTCGCCCGCTCTCCCCGCACAGAATGCCAAAATGCGCGGCAGGCCGGCATCAGTATGTACCCGAGTGCATGGAGACGTTGCCTCACTCTCCAGCATCGAGATGAACTTCTGATCAGCTATTAGTGCCGCGTTTAGCAAAGCTGTAGCGTCCCGACGTGCTATGTGTGGCCGCATGCGGTGGTATGTGCGCTTGAAGCATTGTGACTTTGATGCAGCTTTTATTTACTGTTCGGTGTGATTGAATGTGCAATATTGTAAGATATTCATATACTGAATATACTTGCAAGAGAATGTAATGCAGCTTCAAGGTTTCTGCTACTTAATCAAATGGCTTGAACTCGGACTGTTTTGTGGAAAACAAAGACATTAGCGATTTTCTTTTCTTCTTATTTACTCGTTTGCACTTTTCCTCCATTTTACCTCAATGACAGATAACAGGGTATCTTCAAGACGCCGTTTGCGGATTCGTCCAAATACTTAAGCACTGATGTTTACAGGCAATACATGTCTGTAAGTCTTTAATTTGTATTCAGTCTATTCGCTCAGTGTCGCCAGACAACGGAGTCGAACCGGATTCAATTAGTAATATTTCCAAAAGATGAAAAAAAATCCATCGAATAAAATTATAGGGAAAGGTGCTCCCTACACCTGCCCCCGGTCGGGAATTAATGCAAATAGAACAGGACACCTAATAATGAGCAAAGAAGAGAAAAAGTGAGAAAAAGGGGAAAAATTGTTGCAAAAGATACAATTAATTTCCCTTCTTATTTCCGCTTTCGGAATAAGATGATGGCTTGCAACTTCTTGTGTCGCATCTTCAGGCTGTGTGGAGAGATCTAGATTGTAAAGAACAATGCAGTTGGATGATTTGTAATCATATGTGCTGTACATTTACATACACGCTCGGGCCTGTATATAACTGTAGGCATACGTAAAGTATGTGTGTGTATGTGTTTGTGTATATATGTGTATATATATATGTGTGTGTGTGTGTGTGTTTGTGTGTGTGTTGTGTGTGTGTTATATATATATATATATATATATATTATATATATATATATATATATATATATATATATATATATATATATATATATATAAATATATATATATATGTATATGTATATACATATATACATATAAGTATATATGTATGCTATACATGTGTGCATGTGTGTGATATATGCATAATCTAGAAACGCAAGACAGATATGCTTAAAAGGTGCACGAGAGAAAGTCTTGGGTTTTTCTTCATTTCTTGATTAAAAATGAAAAGAAAAAGACATAATTTTTCTCCCCTCGAGTTTTTCACAAACCGGATGTCAGAGAGATGCAAGAAAGTGTTGAGAAATTTATTATTGCCGTTATTCTAATCATTATAGAACATATTCGTTGGCTTAGATGTAAATTATACGCTGTAGTGATATATAGCCATACACGTACGTAGAGTTAAAGAGTTTTTCGTCTTGTCGGTGCAAAAGTCCGCTTGACTCACGCGGAGACAAAAACTCAAATTGTTAACATGTGGTCTCCGTTATTATCTGCATGCCGAGGGAATGTTGCTTCATCTGCGAATGTGTGCGTGAGTGTGTGTGTGTGTGTGTGTGCGTGTGTGTGTGTTTATTATGTAAGGCATGATATAGATGTAAACGTATGCATTCATACATATAAATGTATATGCGTGTGCTAATATGTGTCTATATATTTATATCATAAACAGTTAATGCATACATGTCTGTTCTGTAGATGAAAAGATAGATAGTTAGGTAGATAAGTAGATAGTAAATGTTTATTTTCACATGAACATGCACTTGTGCACACAGACATACATGATATGTACTGTGTGTATGTAGATGTAGAGATAGCTTAAGAGATAGACATATAGAGGTGTATTGCCTTTTCTTTTGCCTGTCTTTTACTTCCATCATTTTCTTCCCTTTTTATTTTTCATTTCCGTCCTCTTTCGACTCTTTTCCCTCCCCCAAGAGACAAAAAGTCAAGATCCCTAAAGCAGACAGACAGAGATCTTCCCAAAAAAGGAGGCAACAGTAAAACCCTCTTTTCGCAAACTCTGCAAGGAAAGTACAGGTATATATATGAGCCGACAGCTTATTATTATTCATATATGTCACTTGTACGAGAAGGTGAACATAAACTTTATACCTTCCGCGGGAGTCGGTCCTCATCACGTGCTGGCAGTCCGTAAGGACGAAGTTGCTATGTGTTTCCCAAGAGTAGGTGGGCTCTATGCATGACTTTATCTCTCGTCTAAAAATATCATATTTGGTTACCCTCGCGAATAGCTCCGGTCCCATACAAACCCCGATAAAGGAGAGTTTCTCTCGCCTACATTTAATATTGGAGCTGAAAGTCATACATAAACAAACCTTCTGAGCATTTTTCTGACAGAAGATATGTAGCAATAAAAGAGGGAGGCGTCTTTAGAAATCATAATGCACGAAATGAATCAGGATTATCAAACGTTAGATCAGCACGAAGTCCGCTGGAAGTGTACAAGGAAAAACGAGGATTCCGGATGACAGAAAACGGACGTAAAAAGTCTGTTGTTTGATCCCGGCGTTGGAGATGAAAAGGGGAGGAGGGGCGGAGGGGCGGAGGGAGGGAGGGAGGGGGGGAAGAAGAAGGAGAAGGAGAAGAGAGGAGGAAGGGGAAGAAGGGGAAGGGGAGGAGAGGAGGGGAAGAAGGAGAAGGGGTAGAGAGGAGGGAGGGGAGGAAGGAGAAGGGAATTAGAGGAGGGAGTGGAGGAAGGAGAAGGGAATGAGAGGAGGGAGGGGACGAATTGAAGGAGAGGAGGGAGGAGAAGAAGGGAAAGGGGAAGAGAGGATGGAGGGGAGGAAGGAGAAGGGAATGAGAGGAGAGAGTGGAGGAAGGAGACGGGGGAGAGAGGAGGGGAAGGGGAGGAGAGGAGGAGGAGGTGGAGGAAGATGATTACGAGAAGGAAAGAGTGTAGAAGAGGAGGAGGAGAAGGAGGGAGAAGGGTGTGGATAAGCAAGGGGAAGAGGATTAGGAGGAGATGGGAAGGAGGTGGGGTGGGTGGAGCGGAGTAGGGGATTAGGAGACAAGTGAGGAAGAGAATCAAGAAGAAAAGAAGAAAAAGGAATAGGGATAGCAAAGGGAAGAGGAAGACTAAGTAAAAAAAGAAGGGAGAAGGAAGAAGGATAACAAAAAGTAACAGAAGAGAAGAAGAAGGAGGAGGAGGAGGAGGAATAAAAAAAAGAAAAAAAGAGAGAAACAAAAAGCAAAGAAGGAACACTGCCCCCGTTTTTTCCTTCCCTCACGCTTCACCCACGCCCACTCGCACACGCCCTCGCCTCCTTTCTTGCTCTTTGCTTCGTGGTTGAACCTGATGAAGTCGAATCGAAAGAAAGACAGCGATTTGCAAGTGATTGATAGGAATTAACTTTCGCTAATCAGCTTGATCTCGCAAAATTGATTTGATCGTTTGACTGGCTTTTTCTTCTCTTTTCTTTTCTTTATTTCTTTTTCTTTTTTTTTTCTTCCTTTTCTCTCTCTCTCTCTCTCTCTCTCTCTCTCTCTCTCTCTCTCTCTCTCTCTCTCTCATTCTCTCTCTCTCTCTCTCTCTCTCTCTCTCTTTATCGAGTATAAATGTAGTTGTTTCATAAATTGAGCGAATTGGTTTCACTTTGCATGACACGAAGCCAAGGTTATCATCTATATCGCGTATTATTGTTATAATTTCTTTACGAAGACCCGTTTCATGATGAAGGAGTGAGTGCATGACGTATTTCAACTTTGATGTGTTGCATTCTTATGGTTTATTCATATTTATTTTTCATGTGATGTAGTATTCTACCAGGAAGAAATTATACTTATATTGTTGTATCGTCTTGGTGCCGCGCTTGTGAGAAAGTTATAATCATATGACTTTTTGGAGAAATTGACGGCTTGTAATAGATTTTTTTAATTTTTTTTTCGGGCTAACGGAAAAAGGTTTTACACTAGTTAGATCTTCCTTTTCTTTATAAATTTCTTTGAATTGTTCTTCTTATAATAACGAGTATCATCGTTATTGTTGTTATCATTATCATTATAATTATCATTACAAGAATTATTACGAGTAGTATTATAACTATCCTTATTGTTATCATTATTATTAGTATTAGTTTTAGTATTTATATTATCATCATTATCATTGTTGTCACTGTTATTATCATAATAAAAATCATCATTATTATCATTGTTTGTAGTGCTAGAAGTATCATTATCATAATTATCATGAATGCTATCATCATTATCATCATCCTCATCACTATCATCTATATTCCCACTATCAGTATCATGTTTATCATGATCATTGTCATCATATTTTATCATCATCATCCTTATTATTATCATTATCATCATTACTGTTATCATTATTATCATTGTTATAACTATTATTATTATCCTTATTATCATTATTATCATGATCATTATTATCATTATTATCACTATTATTGTTGTTATTATTATCATTATTATTATAATTACTATTATTGCTTTCAGTCATTGTTGTTATTACCGTAGCAAATATCATCATTATCATCATTCTTATCATTTTACCATTATCATTATTATCATTACCATAATTATTATTATTATCATTATCATTATCATCATTATCCTTATCTATCTATATCTATCATCACTTCTTCAATCATTTTCATTACTATCCTTATCATTAACATCATTATCATTATTATCATCATTATCAGTATCCTTATTATTTTAATTATCATGATTGTCATTATGATTGTCATTATCATTATTATCATTATTATCATTATCATCCTTATCACCATAATCAATATCATCATTATCATACATTATCCTTATCATCATTATTATCATCATTATCATAAATATAATCATTATCATTATAACCATTATCTTACTTATTATTTATTGTTTTTAGTTTCCTGAAGATGTTTTGTCATCTGTAAGTATCGTTTCTCTGTTGAATGTGTATGGTGAAAGATTTGAGAGAGAGAGAGAGAGAGAGAGAGAGAGAGAGAGAGAGAGAGAGAGAGAGAGAGAGAGAGAGAGAGAGAGAGAGAGAAAACTATTTCTTTGTAAATTTATGAATGATGTTATCTCCTTGAAACTGATGAGATGACTTTATGACAACAATATAGTATGTAATTAAATATCTATCCTTCCAACAGAATCATCATCACCATTATCCTCCTCTTTATCATCATTATTATTCCAAAAGAATCATCATCCTCATCATCTTCCTCTTCGTCATCATCATTATCATCATTCTATTCATCATCATCGCATCATCATTATCATTATGATCATCAAAGTTATTGTTACTGTAGTTGTTGTCTTTGTCGTTGCTATATAAATCATGTGCTCGCGATCGTGCGTGTGTGTTTGTTTGTGTGTGTGTGTGTGTGTGTGTGTGTGTGTGTGTGTGTGTGTGTGTGTGTGTGTGTGTGTGTGTGTGTGTGTGTGTGTGTGTGTGTGCATATATATATATGTATGTGCGTGTGGGACCGCGCGCTAGACGTGTGTTGAAAGTACTAAATACCATTTCAACATATCCATCGAAATCCTATCTCTAAAACAATACCATCTCCGCCAACGCCGTCTCTCCAGCCTCCTTCTAACCATTGCAAGACCACTTCCTTTACCTCCTTAACCCGCTAACCCGATTGCCTGCTGTGGCTTTACTCTGCAATGGTTGTGGATGATTCAGTAGAGCTAGATACTTCATCATCATAACTGTCTGGCAGGATATCACTATCACCACGGGACTTCTCTAAATAATCATGCTCAATGATAGGAGACTATGACAGCAGGATCTATGTTCATTGAATGTTCTTTAATGAGTCTGTATGATAGCTCAGGCATTCGGTAAGACAACTGACTCTGGTGATTTCTTGGAAGGGATCTTCGATGTGTTTGATCCTTTTGGAGAGAAATTCTTTATTGGAAAGTCTGCAAAACTTCTTAATCTTCAAAAATCGTAATCGCTGTTTTCTCAAGGATTCTCTTTCAATGGTGTCTTAATTAATTTCTGAACGGTCTGTAAAAAAACACGCAAGGTTATTTTCTCTGGTAAGCGTCATTAATTAATATACTCGCTTCGGGTGTTCACATTTGCTTGGATTATCTGCAGTTTTATGAGATTAGACATAATTTTCTCTTGTCTTTTATTACCAGTAACAGAGATAAGTTTCTTTCTTAAAGTATTGATTTAGTCAAGGCCTCTTCAGCGTTTCCCAATTAACAAGGAGATGATAATGGACGGAGAAAATCAAGACAGTGCTCAAGGAAAAAAGGGAGGATGCCAGTTGAAATATAAG
>NW_028234421.1:35017326-35019826 GCF_977035675.1 Penaeus japonicus
AAGAAGTAAATAGACGCTATAACAGTGTGATCAGAGCTGTACACAAAGAGGATGGACATGCGTCAATTTGATTGCGATGAAAAACGAAATTCATCAAAAAAAAAAATAATAATAAAAAATAAACACTGTATATAACATATCTAAATTTCACTCCTGCTCACTTTCTCCATATCCTATTACATGATGCCAATCTATGTATCCTTAATGTAAGAATTAATTAAAAAAAAAAAAAATGTTTTATTCACACCCCTCCCCCCTACACCCCACATTTTAAAAATCCTTTGCATGGCTCTATATATAATGTTTGATTTTTATTTTTTTTTTATGGGAAATCAACACAACGTCGGTCGCTGTTAGTTGCATAATCTAACCGGACCAAAATATCACAGAAAATCCGGAGCCATTTTTTTTTTTTTTTTTTCTTTTTTTCTTCTTTTTTTCTCTCTTTTTTTTCTTATTGTTCTTAAATATCCTCGTCGTTCTTTACCTTTATACTTTCTCTGCTGAACACTTGAATTATGATTGATATTTATAGATACTGCATAATGATCAGCTGCATTCTTGGTAATTGCAGGATAGCCGTCGTCCGTTTAAGATTCATTAGCATGAAATTTGTGTCTGACGCTTGAGATTTACAGGTGAGCCTCCACTTGTAGATCTTATACTTGATGACAGACACTTATACTCGATCCCCCTTCGGTAAAACTTAAGGAAGATGAAGCATTGCTGTATTTTTATTTTTATTTTTTTTTATCATTATTATCATTATTATTATTATTTTATTATTATTATTATTATTATTATCACCATCATCCTCATCCTATCCCAATCCTCCTTCTTCTCTTCCTCCTCCTCTTTCTCCTCCTCCTCCTCCCCCTTCTCCTCCTCCTCTTACTCCTCCTCCTCCTCCTCCTCCTCCTCCTCTTCCTCCTCCTCCTCCCCTCCTCCTCATTATCATCTTCATCATCATCATCACCATCATCATCATCATCCATATTACCTTCATGTCAGGAACATTATCATAATCATAACCATCACCATACAAAATAATGCTTCTTTTGCCACACTATTACAAAACGCTAGTTGCCCGTACCAATACAACGCTAATCATTAACTTCTTTATCATAATCCTTCACTTTTAAGAGGCTTAGAGCTCGGAGTCCGGCTGATGAAGACATCGGGGTTGGCGTCTCTCTCTCTCTCTCTCTCTCTCTCTCTCTCTCTCTCTCTCTCTCTCTCTCTCTCTCTCTCTCTCTCTCTCTCTCTCTCTCTCTCTCTCTCTCTCTCTCTCTCTCTCGCTCTCTCTCTCTCTCTCTCTCTCTCTCTCTCTCTCTCTTTCCCTATTTCTTTATCAATCTATCTATCTATCTATCTTTTTATCTATCTATTTTTATCTATCTATCTGTCTCTATCTATATATCTGTATATTTATATATCTATCTATATATGCCTATCTATCGATCTATTTATCAATCTATCTATCCTACTATCATCTCTCTCTCTCTCTCTCTCTCTCTCTCTCTCTCTCTCTCTCTCTCTCTCTCTCTCTCTCTCTCTCTCTCTCTCTCTCTCTCTCTCTCTCTCCTTACCTTCCATCCCTCTTCCCCTCCTCCCCTCCTCCCTCCCTCCCTCACTTCCTCCCTCCCTCCCATCTTCCCTCCTTTCATCGTTCCCTCCCTCCCTCACTTCCTCCCACCCTCCCATCTTCCCTCCTTTCATCCTTCCCTCCCTCCCTCCCTCTCTCCATCCCTCACTCTCTCTCCTCGCCGCTAATGAAGGGTGTGAGACGGTGAAGGAGGAGGAGTAGAAGGAGGAGGAGGAGGAGGCGGAGACGAAGAAGACGAAGAAAAAGGCCCGAGCGATCTGTCTCCATGCGCGCCTCCTTCAATTTGCGCCGCGAGTCACTTGTTCATCACGCGATATTAAGCCGACGAATCAAGAGGCCGCGAAACACCCTCTTTAATGTGGCGGCCGTCAATTCTATTCGCCCCGAGAATACCTTCTCATCCCCCCTCCCCCCCCCTCCCTCTTCGCCTCCTCCCCTCTTTCCCTCTCTGTGCCCTCCACTCTCTGTTCTCTCTACCTCTCCTTATCCCTCACTACGGCTCCCTTTTCCCTTTCTTCGCCCTCCGCCCTCCGCTTCCCTCTTTCCCTCCCTACGCCCCCCTCGCCACCCCTTTCCATCTTTGCGCCTTCTATACACCCTTCTCCTTCTCTACTACTCTTTCTTCCTACTTCGTCCTTCTTTCTTCCGCTTCTTATCTCTGTCTCTCTCTCTCTCTCTCTCTCTCTCTCTCTCTCTCTCTTTCTCTCTCTCTCTCTCTCTCGCTCTCTCTCTCTCTCTCTCTCTCTCTCTCTCTCTCTCTCTCTCTCTCTCTCTCTCTCTCTCTCTCTCTCTCTCTCTCTCTCTCTCTCTCTCTCTCTCTCTCTCTCTCCTCTCTCTCTCTCTCTCTCTCTCCTCTCTCTCCTCTCTCTCTCTCTCCTCTCTCTCTCTCTCTCT
>NW_028234421.1:35029826-35034826 GCF_977035675.1 Penaeus japonicus
TCTGAGAGTAAAATGCGGGAGGGATTACTTGATAAAGATACAAATATATATTCATTCAAGGCCTTTTAAATTGCTCTTTAAAATGCCATGTTTCTTGCTAAAGACATTCCATCTTGCAGTTAACTTTTAGTCTTCTGTACGCGCGCTTGTGTGTGTTTGTGAAATAATTCTTAAGCCATCATAAATGAATCATTTAATTTGCATGAAGTTTGCTCCATTCATATTTTCATTCGTGAAGTTTTTTTTCCCACTGATATTTATCTGTGTCTTTTCAGCTCTTTTTTTTTCTTCTTTTTTTTACAAATCTTTTAAAAATTTAGTAAACAGCCTGAGAGAAATAATATCTCCTTGCCCAACGCCTTTATTATGTCTATAAGCTTTCGATGTTTTTGGTTACAGCCCTTGAGCACAATGTGTTTATATATATATATATATATATATATATATATATATATATATATATATGTGTGTGTGTGTGTGTGTGTGTGTGTGTGTCTGTGTGTGTCTGTGTGTGTGTGTGTGTGTGTGTGTGTGTGTGTGTGTATGATAAAGATAAGGATAAGCCAGATTTGCGGAGCAGATGCTACGCGGGCTTGTATGCACTGAGGCGAGCCCGCCTGTGTCAGTGTACTGACTCGTATGTGTGTATATATATATATATATATATATATATATATATATACATATATATACATATATATATATATGTGTGTGTGTGTGTGTATATGTATGTATGTATATAATCTATTAACGGTATATGGAGATCATTTAGAGTATTTTTTCTGGTTTGGATATCGATATTTTGGCTGATAAATGTTAGACAGTTTGTTTTAATGCGATGGTTTGGTTTTACACTAAACTTGCTAAAAAAATATTTCCCTAATTATTCCTTTGATGTTAAGAGCACTATTATTGAGTTCCCCTGGTAAAACTTCTGCAACTTTGCTTTCGTCTTCTTTGACAATCACTCAATCTTGGCAAGACTTGTTTATCACCTCTAAGATGTAACTGTATCCGATTGTTAATTAGCTATTTTCCCCCGTAATCTTAAATGTACATTAGCTTTTGTTTCCGGACTGCATGTTTTGTCTTGTTTTTTTCTCAAGCTCGTCTCGGGTAGATTGTCTTGCACAATTTTCTCAATTCCATTTCCCAATATCCTCTCCCGTTCAGTTTAATGAGCTCACATAGTTCAGCGTAAACTATTTTATTGATTTTCGGTGTCTCTGTGATGTCTGGAAATAGGATTCATTAGTATTACTAAAGGTTTCGCTTCTGATGATTGTCTAGCATTTTTTTTTTTTTTTTTTCTTTTTTTTTTGGTTCTTGGTTTCTTTCGCAGCGAAATGCAATACCAATACGTTGATATGGATACAAACTCATATGTATACGTGCATATAAATGTATATGTATGTATGTATATTTATGAATATATATATATATAAATGTGTGTGTATGTATGTCTGTGCTGTGTATAAACATATGCAACAATATCTATACATATCCTTTGAGTGTAATATTATATACAGTTTATTTTAGTATACTTCCCGTGACTAAACACACACTAAAGAAAGATGTTTTTACATTACACGTATCGGAAACAACTGGTAATTCTGGGTACACATACCTCTTGGTTCTAGGAAACCCACTTCACGAAAACACTCTTGATAGATGATTGCTGTTGTTGTTGTTGCCTGAAGGAGGAACAAGAAAATCTTCTCTCGGGGCTACCGTTGTTGGGATACCTACCACCGCAACATGTGCATAGTAGGACCCAACCTATGTATCAAGATTTTCATTATCATGGAGCGTATGGGCTGGAGATATGTTTGCGAGAGGGTGTGAGTGTGAGTGAATGGGTGTATGTGTGTTTTTGTGTGGGTTTGAGTGTGAATAAGAGAAATGGAAAAATGAGAGCAAGTACGATTCATGAATGACATCCTAAATGAAACTGGGATAGTCAGAACTGTTATCTTTTATCACTTATTACTAACATTCAAATAATTACATCTATTATAATCTTCCAATAAATCGAATAGCGTACTACCACATCTGAAACAGTAAGTATGGTCACTTTTAAGAGAAAAAAACATCGCAAAACAAATGGCACCAGTGAAACTACAGACTCGACTAACGAACGTGAAACTGTAAACAAGCCGGTTACCTATTTCTCTTCGTCCTTCCTTGCGGATATATAAATTCCCCGCGCCCCCCCCCCCCCCCGCCTTTTCGCATCTCAGACAGCCTCCTCACAGCAGCAGCACCTAAGCCTCGCCTCTAAGTAAACACAGTTGTCGTTGGCTCAAGCCCTATGTGTTTACCTTACGACCGTTCGCTCGTCGTATTTCAAGGGAACTAAAACAAACGCGTGATCCTCCTGGTCGAGCGATATGAACCAAGAAGCCGGAACTACTTCAGTTTCGCAACCTTTCCAACCACGGTTTGTATCTCGACGCTTCCCTGCTTTCCCCTGTCAAGGTTTTTGAAGTATTTCTTTGCAATTGAGAGATTATCATGATTTTTATTCCGAGGACAATTGCGTTATGGCTTTTTGTTTGGCATATCAAGACACGGAGTGGAGATGCTGTTGAAAACGGACATACTAGTCTTACCAAGGATGACCATGTGTTTATGCCAATACTCTTTCCACTCATCTGTTTTCACTGTTCCCAGTTATCGATTGAATTTACCAAGTTTTATTTACGGTATATAATATATATATATATATATATATATATATATATATATATATATATATATATATACATATATATACACATATACATACATATATATACATATATATATATACATACATATACATACATACATGCATATATATATATATATATATATATATATATATATATATATATGTGTGTGTGTGTGTGTGTGTGTGTGTGTGTGTGTGTGTGTGTGTATGTATATATATATATATATATATATATATATATATATATATATATATATATATATATATATTCATGCATTTATTTATTTTCTTGACATATAGTAAGGTACATTCATCTCTGATTGCGTTGCACATAAACCGTAATGAAAATTTAACCATGTAGCATGAATAGTCTTCTACTCTCAAATAAGTACACGAGACTTTCCGCGAGACACAAGGGAGGTTCCACATATTTCAGAGTAGTCGAGGCCCGAATAAAGCAGGTGAGACAATTATCTTACGGATGCGTCTATGTGAAGAATAATTCTTATCAAATAATCTTTTCAATTTGCATCTGGATATTTTGGTTCCATAAAAAAAAAAAGAAAAAAAAAACATTGAGAGAACTCTAGCGACTAAACTACACATTTGTGTTGAAAATCAAGGTATACAAGTATAAATAGTTTCCACATTGGGGAACACGAAGCTACAGTCCACAACCCAGACAAAGCGCATACAAACACACAAAAAGAGAATTATCGAGCGATTACGGCTGAACAAGGAAACGCCATTAACCTTGAGATTAATTGGGTGATGACCACCTAATTGTCTTGTAAGTGTCTTATCTAATTCTTGATTTCCGGTTTTCCTCTTGGCGGCCCCTCATTTTCTTTCACTACCGTATTATCTTCATACCCCATGTGTTCGTATGCGTGTTTATATTCTTTACGGTGTTTTGAGCGCGGGTGTGTTTGTTTATGTGTGCTGTTGATTTACGCGAATGCATGTTTGTTTTTCTGTGTACGATTGCGTGTATGGATCATTGTGTTTGTTTTCGGTCTACGTGTGGTTTCGTACTTCGTGTGAGCTTGTTCTTTCTTTCTTGATGTTTCTGGTTGTGTGTTTGCCTGCTTTTCGTCTTTTTGTTTGTTTTGTTTCTTTGAATATGAGTGTGTGTGTGTTGTGAGTGTGCTTAAACGCCGTGGCTTCAATCCAGTTTACAAAAAACTTCACTGGAGGGGTTACAGTTTCATAGCCCCCAGCCAGGGTCGTAACCAGATAAAAAAACGACAAATTGGAGATTCACGAATCTTCCATTCGTGAAGTTACGCTGTCATTTAAGTGCATTCATTCTAGTCTTTCATTTGATTTCGCATTGCATGGTGGATTAGGATAAGTGGTTACATTAAATTCATTAAATTACATTTAATTCGTCACTTCTTGGTGTATCGTTTTACTCATCGATAGTGAACTCGTTTTCCTGAGATTAACTAATTGGTCTTGATGAGGTAGAGGCTCATGGAGACTAGAGTTATGCTATCTGTAGTGGAAATGATTAACTGTATCATTTTCTGGGCGGTACCATTTCTTAAACTGAGGTGCTGCCATTAGTCAAAGGAGTAGATTTTAGATTACATGGTATGTTTGTCTTTGCTTTATTGAGTGTAAAATCTTTTTAACGTACTGTATGTATCCATCATGCTCCCATACCGGGTCTATGTGTTTAACTATACCATAATACAGAAGTTGAGGCTCATGATATTTTACTTTGTTTTGAGACAGTGTGTTAAAGTTTGACTTGGTGTCATTTCAATGTATTTCTTGTTCGTTTCTAATGTAATATTGGCTTTAGTTATATTCATTCAAGTGTAGATATGATACCATTAGTTCGGTGGAACATTGGAGAATATATGTGACGTATATCTTTATTTTAGTACTTGTATCCATTTGTAGACGGGTTGATGTCTTTTTAGAAAGTGTTATCTACTAACTCAGTCTTCTACATAAATATGATTTTTTTTCTTTCTTTTTTCTTTCGTAACTTCATTCCCTCTTATTAGTGAAGCAGACTGGAAAATTCATAGAATAGCCAAATCTAGAAGAAAAAAAATGTATATCTGAGACCGAATAGCATTATAACTCAATCGATACGTTTCGATGATCTCCTTCTCAGAATTTAGTCACGACTGTATTTTTTTTTTTTTTTTTTTTCATAATAACCTCTGTTCATCAGCCAAATCAATCACTGTTAAGGCTCCATGAGTTGGTTATTAAGTCTTGGTCCCCGGTTCATCGACCCATCAGTAATCTCAGAGAATCAATTAATTAA
>NW_028234421.1:35042326-35047326 GCF_977035675.1 Penaeus japonicus
TAGGTCGTTACCATGTGTGCATCAAGAGTATTATTTCTTCTTATCGATCTATCGTATCTATCAGTCCATCTTTTCCCCTTTTGTTTCTTCTGCCTCTTCGTTTATTCCCTTGCTCTTTTTTGTCATCTCCCGCACACCCATCCGCACCCAGACAAGACCTTCTAAATCTAAATTCTATTCTAGAGGCAAACCGTCCAAGAAGAGACATGAACCGTGGAACACCCGCGCAGGAAAGGAAAAAAAAGAAGATAATTCTTAATGCTTATTAGCGAGTAGTTGGTGAGGTCTGCGTTGTACAGGAAGCAATAAAAGGCATTGAGCTCGTTCGCAGAGATAGCCACAGCAGTCAGGAATGAGACATTATTCGTTCTAAGGCACCAGTTGTTTGTTCTTGGACAAAGCGAACACCTTAAGAAAGGGCGTGTGGGTATAGCATACAAATTAGACATACAGCTGTGACCGCAAGTATATGTATGAATTTTTTTGACAAATAGATACTGAAGTAAAAAAAAAAAAAAAAAAAAAAAAATGAGTGCATGGGAAATTTTGCACTGTGTTGGACAAACCTAGGGTGTTTGAAAAAAAAAATGTGATATATGATATGATAATTTACAAACAACGTTTGATATAAGCAAAGATAAAGTAAGGAAAATTGCGATCTCTTACCGGAAGGAAATTCTTCACAATCGGAATTAAAGATTCAAGGAAATTCAAAGAGATTGATTAAATATCCACAAAGGAAAATCTGTATCAAATAAAGGTTTCCCTAGATAAAGTATTTAATACTAATAATACTAAGTTGATAAAATCTTGAGTTGATCATGAAACTAAAAAACAACAACAGATAAAGTGGAACGAGTCGAAAACAAAAGGAAAGTGACACGCTGGACTAAGTAAGAGTTTATAAGAAGGTGAAATTTCTTCGATCTGTACTTGCTGAAGAGAGCAGTTCAAAGATCAGAATGATTTCAATCATGAATATGAGGCAAAGGATGGAATGGGAGTCTTAGTCTACAGTTTCGATAGAATAGAAATCATATAAGAGACATTGGATTGACAATCAACTTTGGGAACTCTTCATGAAACTCAAACGTGTTTAATAATAAATACTTGTTTGTTTGTTTTTTCTCTCTCTTTTTAATAATGTTTTAATGTTACTAATGAATATAAAACCGCATTATTAGTTGCCATTTTACATCTACATTTTTCTGTATACTTAAACTAATTCGAGATGTTGGAGATAAGTGTAATTCATAATGAATCAAGCTGAATGTTTACTATACATCGTTCGCCGCTTATAATCACCAGACAACTGTAACCACATGGTGTTACTGTTTACATTTGCATTGAACAACATCTGCGAGTGTGTTCATGCTGCTCACATAAACTCAGAGAAGTAAACAAAATAAATCATAGTGATAGAGATGTGATATTCATACGATGATTATCACTGTGATGGTGATGTAACGAATAAAGATAATGGTAATAGGGGTAATAACAATAACCATAATGATGATAATAATGATAAAAATAATGTTGATAATAACTGTAATATTGATAATAAGGATGATGATAATGATACTAATGATGCCAATGATACTAATGATAATGATAATAACGATGATTATAATGATGATAATAAGATGATAACAATAATACGAACAATCACAGCAATTGCAACAACATTAGTAAAAGCATCAACAACAACAACAGCAAGAAGGATCAAAACAACAACCCTAATAATGATAACTACAGTAACAGTGATAATAGGTCTTGCACATATCTTTCTGTATCTTTGCCATTCGTCTTATCTTTTCTTTTCCATACTTTATTTTCCTTCTTTATTTTTCTATCCTTCTTATCTTCATTCTTCTACACTCTTTACCCTTTTCATATTTTCCCCTTTCTTCTTCATTTTCTCTTTCTTCCTCTTCCTTCGTTTGTTCCATCTAGGCACTCTTTCCCTTCGACTTTTTCCTATTATTTTTATGTCCTCTCATTATCTATTCATCTATCTATCGGTCTATCTACCTCTATCTACTTCCCCCTCCTCCCTTATAACCCAATCTTTTTTATCTTATCTCTCTCTTCCACCTACCTTCTACCCCCCTCCCCTCCCTCCCTCTCCGCCCCATCCCATTAAACCCTGGATTATTACCCCCTTCCTCTTCCTTTCCTTCTACCTCCCTCTCCCCTCTTCTTCTTCTTCTCCCCCTCTCCCCTCTTCCTCTCCTCTGTCCCCTCTCTCTTCATCACCTATCCCCATTCCTCTCTCTTCCCTACTACTATTCTCTTCTTTGTTTCCTATCTCCCGCTTTCCCCTCTCCCTTTCCTTCTGCTTCCCCGCTCTGCTCTACCACCCCTCCTTCCCTCTCTACCCCATCTCTTAACCTCATACTATTCTACCCATTGTATCTAATTCCCTCCTCCGCTTCCTGAAAAAAAAGCTTAAAACTCCCTCCCCTCCCTTTCTCCCTCACTCTCTCCCTCCTTCCCTTCTTTAAAAAACCCTTCCCTTCCTCCTTTTCTCCCTCACTCCCTCCTTCCTCCCCTTCCTTAAAATCCCCTTCCTTCCCTTTCTCCTTCCCTCCCTTCCTCCTCCCCTTTCTTAAAACACCCTTCCCTCCCTCTCTCCCTTCCTCCCTCACTCCCTCTTCCCTTTCCTTAAAACACCCTCCCTTCCTTTCTCCCTCACTCCCTCCCTCCTCCTCTTCCTTAAAACCCCCTTCCCTCACATTCTCCCTCCCTCTCTCCCTCTCTCCTCCCCTTCCTTAAAACCACTTCCCCTCCCTTACTCCCAACCTCCTCCCCTTCCATAAAAAAAACCTTCCCTTCCTCTCTCTCTCCCTCCCTCCCTCCCTCCTTCCTCCCCCTTCTTAAAACTCCCTCCCTTCCCTTTCACCCTCACTCCCTTCCTCCTCCCCTTCATAAAAAAACACCCTGCCCTCCTTTCTCCCTACCTCCCTTTCTCCCTCACTCCCTCCCTCCCTCCTCCCCTTCCTTAAAACACCCTCCCCTCCCTTTCTCCATCCCTCCCTCCCTTTCTTCCTCACTCCCTCCCCCCTCCTCTTCCTTAAAACACCCTCCCCTCCCTTTCTCCCTCCCTCCCTTTTTCCCTCACTCCCTCACTCCTCCCCTTCCCTCTTTTTCCACTTTATCCTCACTTTCCCTTCCTTCCCCCTTCTCCCACTTCCTCCTCACATCCCCTTCCTTCCTCCTCCTCCTTACTTCCTCCTCCTTCCCCCTTTTACCATCCTTACCCCTCCTTCTCCTTCCTTCTTCCCCCTTCCCCTCCTTCCCCCTACTCCCCCTACTCCCTCTTCCTCCCCCTCCCCCCCTTCCTTTCCCCTCCTTCCCTCTCCTCCCCCTCCCTCCCTCTTCCTCCCCCTCTTTCCCCCTCCCTCCCCCTACTCCCCCCTCCATCCCTCTCCTCCCCCTTCCTCCCCCTCCTCCCCCTCCCTCCCCCTCCTCCCCCTACTCCCCCTTCCTCCCCCTTCCTCCCCCCTCCTTCCCCCGTGGTATTCCTCCCCCTGGCAGCATTTCCTCTTCGCCTTCCCCATGGCGTCAAGCGAGCGGCGTGCCGGCGCTCGCTCTCTCGAGAACGACACGTCGGGGTGTATATATAGCCCGCTCTGTCATCTCCGGGTGTATATACAAACGCGTGTGGAGGGGGGGAGGGGGGGGTGGAGGGGGGATGTGTGTGGGGAGGAGGGTATGCCTGTGTGTGTGTGAGGGGGGGCGGGGAGGGGGCATGTGTGTGTTGTATGTGTTTATGTGTTTGGGTGTGTGTTTTGTGTATGTTTGGATGTGTGTTTTGGGTGTGTGTTTTGTGTGTCTGTATGTGTGTGTGTGTGTGTGTATGTGTCTTTGTTTTGTATGTGTGTGTGTGTGTGTGTGTGTGTGTGTGTGCGTGCGTGTGTGTGTGTGTAGAATATAGAATGTGAATGTCTCTGTGTAGTGTCTGTGTTTGTATGTTCTGTGTGTATTTGTTTGCCTTGTGTGTAGGGATGTTTGTGCGTGTGTTTCGTTTGTGGTCTGTTTTTCATGCTCGTGCTTACCAATGAATGCCCTGGATGTGTGTTCAATCTTTTTTTTTTTCTCTCTCTCTCCTTTTTTCTATATCTGTTCTTAGTTATTATGATATGATATGCCTTTCAAAAAACTGTCAATTAGGAAGAGCGGCTAGAGAGATAAGAGAGAGACAGAGATAAGATAGAGAGAGAGAGAGAGAGAGAGAGAGAGAGAAAGAGGGAGGGGGAGAGAGAGAGATAGAGAGAGAGGGAGAGAGAGAGAGAGAGCGCGAGACAGAGAGAGAGAGAGAGAGAGAGAGACCAATCGAGAGAGGGAGGAGACAGAAAGAGAGAGAAAGAGGGAGAGGGGGAATGGACCCAAAGAAAGAACATAAAGTGATATTCAACAAGCACTGAACGACATCATTCTCATCCAGAGAGTGCTCACCACGCCCCCTTGACTCCGCACGAGGCAAACGTAACGAACCGCTATGCAAACCAATGAAAGAAAACAGACAGACACGAAGCAAGGTCGGCTGTGGCAGAGAGGCTATGGTGGACCCTCCTTCTACCACACTGACTTGGGCAGCTGCCACAGCACCCCCCCCCCTCACCCCCCCCCCCCCCTCACCTCCCCCCCCCCTTAATTCCTTCTCTAAGTCTCTCTCTTATAACCTCTCCCCCCCCTCGCTCTCTCTCTACTCTCTACTCTCTCTCTATCTATCTATCTCTATTTATCTATCTATCTATCTCTATTTATCTATCTAACTATATCTATCTATATCTATCTATCTATATCTATCTATCTATCTCTCCCTCATTGTGTTTGTGTGTGTAAGAGTTACAAATAGAGAGGGGGGAAACGAGAGAGGGAGAGAGAAAGAGAGAGAGAGAGAGAGAGAGAGAGAGAGAGAGAGAGAGAGGGAGAGAGAGAGAGTATGTTTACATTCGTCCACGTGGCACTGGTGCGTTGCAGCGCAGGGAGATGAA
>NW_028234421.1:35052326-35059826 GCF_977035675.1 Penaeus japonicus
TAGCACAGTCACTTCACAAAGTCATGTCAAAGTAGTCATTTCACCGATATTTATTCCACAACATTCAGTCACGTATCCCGAATCATTTCAAAGTTCGCACTGCACAACCCAAGCCTTATAAGTTCAGTACTTGGTTATCTATCCTATAGTTTCGTTACTTAGTTTTCAGCACTTTATATATATGTTTATATATGTAGATATATCTGTATCTGGATTATCTTATGAAAGTAGCCAAAAGGGTCAAAACACGTCCTTTTCAGCCGGTGGTGAACAGCGATCTCTCTTCCTATGCAGTCGCTTAGGCCTAAGAAAGTTGCTACCGCCAATAAGACATTTGCTAGTTATGTCCAAGCTTTCTTACTCGCGGGAATATTTACATACACTAACGAGGATAACCACTCTTTACTCGACCATACAGCAGTCACACCTTACATTCGCTAATATTCGTATTTTGTATATAGATAATTGTATTTATTTATATACGGTTACGTTAATTAATTGTGATTATCGTGACATTACCCCCACCTAAAGTATATGCTCAGAACTAAAGAGGAATTCTTCCTGTCAAATAATTTTGTGCAGGAAAAAAAAGAATACTCTTGAAGTGATGGCTTCTCTTCTTCAAGGGTTAGAGTCTGAATTGACAGCATGCGTGGGAACAAGTAGCATACTGGTCTTCGCATCTCAGCTGAAAGTCGAGAAACACGTATATAACATATGTAGGATGTTTATGTCCCTAACCTTCATATGATGGAGCACAAAATTGAATTTAACTATAGAAATAACAGCAATAAATTAAATATATAATATCACATAGATTAAGTTATGATCCTATTATATGTATATGCCAGCTATTTCACGTATTTCAAATTTTGTGTTTCATGAACATTCAAATAATTATAGAACTATACTTCCTTTCGACTAAAACAGTGTAAACTGTCCTCCAGTCGATGCTCTGCTTCCGTTTTTAATGATGCTGCAGCTGAGGTCCCGGGTTGCGAGACGTTTCCGATCGGCTGTCCTCAAGGTCACTACTGCTTCCGCCTACAAGTCTCGAGAGAAGGTCAGCTCCGACGTTGTCTGATCCTTTGATGTAGCGGATAGTGAATTCAAACTGCTGAAGGTAAAGCGCCCAGCGCATCAGGCGCGCATTGGTCGTCTTCGAGCGTTTGATTTGAGAGAGAGGCATGTGGTCCGTTTCCAGCGTGAACCTGGCGCCACACAAGTAGTAATAAAACTTGTGAATCCCCTCTATGACAGCCAACAGTTCTCGTTCAACTGTCGAGTAATTGCACTCAGCTTTAGAGAGTCTACGGCTATGATAAGCGACGGGAAACAATCTGCCATCAAATTCTTGCAGAAGAATTGCTCCAACACCTTCTCCCGACGCATCCGTCCGCAGTGTAAAGGGTTTATCTTTCGATGGAAGCCGTAGAATTGGTTCAGAACACAGGATCTCCTTGAGTGCGATGAAGGATCTCTCCTGTGTTGCACCCCACACCAACTTGTTACTGCAATCTTTCTTCAGGAGGTTAAGTAGCGGGAGAGAAATTTGCGTAAAATCTTTGATGAAGCTCCGGTAGTACCCAACGAGTCTGAGGAAAGAACGAAGCTGGCGTTGATTGGTGGGCTGTGGTGCCATGCGAATCTGTATTTTCTCTTGCTGACACTCGCATTTGCCATCTCCAATAGTGTGACCAAGGAAGTGTGTCCGTGTGAACGCAACCTCACACTTACTTGGTTTAAGAGTCATTCGATGATGAGATAATTTTCTGAAGACTATATCCAGAAGCTTATGATGCTCAGCTAAAGTTGAAGTATGGATAAGAACATCATCCATGAATATTTCTACTCCCGCAATGTCTCCTAGTACCTGACGCATGCACCGATTGAAGACTGAGGGAGAGTTGGTTAATCCGAAGGGGAGTACTTTATATTGATACAGTCCACAAGGAGTCTTGAAGGCGGTTATCTTCCTGCTTTCTGGATGCAAAGGAATCTGGAAGAATCCTTTAGTAAGGTCCAGTTTTGTAAAATACTTTGAACCAGATAAACGTGAGAAGATAATGCGTTGATCAGACATTGGTTCTGCTTCAAACTGAGTAGCTGCATTGACACGACGATAGTCTCCGCAGATCCTGATGTCTCCTCCTTTCTTCTTAACTACGACTATAGGTGAACAATACGAGCTTTTGGATGGTTCAATAATTCCAATAGCTTCCAGCTTCTTTATCTCTTTGATTACCAAGTCGACATACCGTAAGGGTATGGGATATGGCTTGGTACGAACTGGCTCTTTATCACGAAGTACGATTCGATGCTCTTCCACCTTGGCAACTCGGGGTTGATCAGAGAATATTTCGTGGTATTTCTGGATGATCTCTTGGAGGTCTGCCTTCTGGTGGTCATCTAGCTTCGGATTTATAATTAGGTTCTCTGGTCCTTCCATCGAATCAGCCTCAGGAGTCAGGGGCTGACTGAATCCAGAGTCTTCAGGTATAATGGTTGCAGTGCACTCGTACTGCTTGAAGTTATCAATGTTCATCTTAGTGGACGAGCGTCGACGACCATTCACACTGCGTCGACGGTCTCCTGCTTGCTGCTGACGAGTCTTATGGCAAGTCTGGGGCGCAGGGGAGAATCTTGGGAAGTACTTCTTTATCATGTTAATGTGGAAGCGTTTCCTCTCATGACCTATTTCTACGATATAATTAACGTCAGAAACTCGTTTAATAATCATATAAGGTCCACTCCACTGTGCTAAGAGCTTGTTTGTGCTTGTAGGCAGCAATATCAAACACTGATCTCCTTCCTCGAGAGTGCGAAGCTTGGCCTTCCTGTCGTAATAGGACTTTTGAGTGGCCTGGCTTTTCAAAAGTTCCTCCTTGGCGAGTTCGCATGTAGAGTGCAAACGTTCACTCAGATCAAGAACATACTGATAGGAGGAAGTAATTACTGGGTCGTCCTCATTGTTGTCCCACACTTCTCTCAAAACCTGCAATGGACCTCTCACTGGCCTGCCATATACCAGCTCGAATGGAGAGAATCTTAAGGAACTCTGCGGTGCTTCCCTGTAGGCAAATAGCAGCGGTGCCAAGAAACGAGGCCATTCCCGTGGTTGGTCTGCTGCCATGCGCTTGAGCATCTTCTTGAGTGTTCCATTAAACCGCTCACAAAGTCCATTCCCTTCTGGGTGGTATGGTGTCGTCCTCATGCCTTTTACCGACAGGAGCTTCCAAGTCTCTTCCATCATGGCTGATGTAAACTGTGTGCCCCTGTCACTCAGCACTTCCCTCGGTATGCCAATCCTGCAAAACACGTTGAAGAGCGCCTCTGCAACCGTAGCAGCTTCTATGTTTTTCAGGGCGACAGCTTCCGGCCATCTCGTCGCAAAATCAACAATGGTAAGGATGTACTTCGACTTGTCATCGGCACTTGGCATAATGGGACCAACAATATCCACAGCAACGCGGGAGAACGGTTCCGAAATCACAGGGAGCGGCTGTAGGGGAGCCTCGGTATTTCGTCCCTTATCAGTGGTCTTCTGGCAGACGTCGCAGGAACGGGCGAGTCGTAAGATCTCGGCCCCCATTCCGGGCCAGAACATGGTGGTTTGAATTCGAGCGAGAGTTTTGGCTGCTCCCATGTGACCGCCCAGTAGAGAGTGGTGCCCCAACCTGAACACCTGTTGGCGGCAACCAGCTGGAACGACGAACTGCAACTTTACTTCGCCCTGAGGCAAGACAATTCGTCGATAAAGTCGATTATTACGCCATACAAAGTCTGTCTTTATCCCCTTGTAGAGACGGACGTGACGTTGCTCAGCGTATTCACGTAGCTTGAAAAGGGTGGCGTCATTTTTCTGCTGCTCTGCAATGTCCTCGCCCTTAAGTAATGCCTCGAGACCTTGCGGACTTGCCAGTGGTGTGCTGTTCTCAGAGCGACGTGCAGCAGCTCTCGTTGTGACAGCAGCACTGGTCTGATCCGCAATTTCTTTGGATGAGGTCAGCACATCACGAACTGCAGGGGATTCTGACATAGGGGTGACATCTCGTGCAGGAGGCCCATTCTCCTCTGCCGTTTGTGTAATCGCGTCCTTGCCTCCTTCCTCCTGCGTCTGGGTCTGGACTTCGCTTGCCGGGACCATAGTGGCGCCAGGCACATTGCCCAGGACAAAATCGAAGGCGGGGCTATCCATGACAGCAGCAGTCACAGTGCCTGTAAAGTAAGGGGACTGGCAGAAAACTTTTGCCTCACGAACAACTATTTGTGAACCATCAATCATTGTAACATGAACGTTTTTGCCAGTATAATCCTTTCTTTTTACATACCTTTTCCTCACTACGCAGCCTGTAGAGCCAGAGTCTCGCATGATAACTGCTCTGCGACCCTGGACTAAACCCTCAGCAGTAGACAACCTCTTACTGGTTGCTGAAGGCCGAGTAACAGGAGAGCTGGCACAGAGTACATGGTGGCCGAGTGCCAGGCCAGACATGAGTGCAGCTGGCTCCTCCTGTTCTTGAGAACTGTTCACTGTAGCAGAGTGTGAAGACTGGTAGAACGGCTTCTTTTCACTTCCCTTTCGTGGCATATTGAAGGGCTGATACTTCTGCTCTCCCGACGACGATTTCGCCATATCGGAAGATTTTAATTCGGGTTTTGCGTCCCTGCGATCACCGGCAGTTCTTATGGTAGGTTTCTTTAACTCTTGCTTTCTTTCTCCCTCTTCGTTGACCCTTAAGTTGTAGCCGTATGCAGAGAACCATCCGTCTGCTACGTCTGCTGTCTCCGCCAGGCTTGTAACTTTTTTCATTCTCAGATGAGCTCGCAGTCCCTTGGTCAGTGAAGCGAGCAGCTGAGTAACAAAAATGGGCTCCATGATGCCTTCCTTGTTGTCAGACAAGTTACTCAGTCTGTGCCAGGTCTTGAAGAGGTGAGAGAGACGAATGACAAAAAGCTTGCAGGTCTCCCGCTCGCCAAGATGAGCCTCCTGAAACCTGCAGCGAGCCTGCTCAGGAGTGATAGCATAAGCACTCAACAGAGCATCCTTTAACTCGGCGTATGTCAATTTACCTTCCACTTCTGTGCGGTGATATATGTCCAAGCTGTGACCCTGGAGGTGTGTAACGAGCTGCACAAACATAGTTTTCTCGTCCCACCCGCGATCGGCTGCAACCCTCTCGAGTACGAGGAAGTACGACTCCACCTGCTCTGCCTCGTCAGGAAACATCGGCAACTTCGTCTTAGGGGGATCCACGGGCGTGGGCGGCGTAGCTTTAAGAACCTCCAATTTGTGCTTAAAATTTAACTCCGCCATCTGGATTTCGTGTTCCCGCATCGCTTGCGCGGCCGCAAACTCGCGTTCACGATCCTCCCGCTCTCTGCGCTCCGCACGAAGTTCGCGCTGCTTGTCCTGCACATATTTCGCAACATCACGGGGATCCGTTAACCCCAGATCAGCAGCCTCCTGTTTCAATGCCGCTAAATCCATTTCCATTACAGATATTTCACTAATGTTCGTGCTGTTAAATAACGTTCGTGCTGATAAATCACAAGTGCAGTAAACGTACGAATTCTAAGTTTATTCACTGATTATTGTTCTTAATTTCGGTTCGTCTGTGCCACTGACGTCTAGCTAATGATGAAGGTGAATGAAATGTGTGCTAGAGAATAATGAAAAATAATTCAGTACCCATTTACAAAACCACGGCAACGAAGTAAAGCGATTGCTTATAAGCCTAACCGTACAATTTAACGAGTCAAAATTCTGCGAAGTTACAAAAATAATGCGCAATGATATGATTCTTAAGTCAGTTATATCACTATATGCAAACATTTATCCACCTAATTTAATTTAGATTACTATCAGTGGCCCCACGTTGGGCGCCATTGTCACACTCTTACTCAGGAATTTATGTTTATTTCAGAGCAATTAATTATAATGGAATATATTTATCACTTTTTCCATATAACCAGTGTGATTGCAATATTACTTTCTTCTTAATTTATTATTTTAAGGTCTGCAATATTACTTTATTATAGTTTTATTCTCGTCTATTGAGAAAGGAAACTGCGAGCCACTGACGATTTATAATTAACGGAAAGATAAATGCAAGAAATAACTTCAACATTTATTATTTATGATTCACTATGCACACAATACATTATCATTTAATGAATGATGCCCTACACAGTCACCCCACTCACTCACCTTTCGCATTACATGGTAATCCTAACACTATAGTAGCACAGTCACTTCACAAAGTCATGTCAAAGTAGTCATTTCACCGATATTTATTCCACAACATTCAGTCACGTATCCCGAATCATTTCAAAGTTCGCACTGCACAACCCAAGCCTTATAAGTTCAGTACTTGGTTATCTATCCTATAGTTTCGTTACTTAGTTTTCAGCACTTTATATATATGTTTATATATGTAGATATATCTGTATCTGGATTATCTTATGAAAGTAGCCAAAAGGGTCAAAACACGTCCTTTTCAGCCGGTGGTGAACAGCGATCTCTCTTCCTATGCAGTCGCTTAGGCCTAAGAAAGTTGCTACCGCCAATAAGACATTTGCTAGTTATGTCCAAGCTTTCTTACTCGCGGGAATATTTACATACACTAACGAGGATAACCACTCTTTACTCGACCATACAGCAGTCACACCTTACATTCGCTAATATTCGTATTTTGTATATAGATAATTGTATTTATTTATATACGGTTACGTTAATTAATTGTGATTATCGTGACAGTTATACTGAAGCATGTCCTATAGCATCAAATCCTTATAATGAGTTTTTCTTTTTTCTTTTTTTTATGATTAAGAAATTAATTTAATCGTATGAAAAAATAATAGAGGCTTAGTTCACACTTTTGATTTCTGACAAAATAACCTGTAAGTAATTTCAAACAAAGTAACATTAAAAATAAGGATGATGATAATGATGACAACAATAATGTCAACAATTGTAATAATAGTAAAGAAAATACTGATAATGGTTATCATATTGATAATGATTATAGATATAATGATAGTAGTAACAATTATAATAATGATAAATAATAATGACAATGACGACAATAATAACAGCAATGATTGTTATCATTATCACTTCATTGTTATTATCACCATCATTATGATATTAATTATAGTGGTAGTAATAATCATAATAACAATAGTTATAGTAATAATAGCAATAAGATAAGAATGATAAGAATAATAAGAGGAATGGTGATAATGATAATAAAAAATGATGATAATGAAAATAATAATGATGATAATGATAATGATGATGGTGATGATGATGATGATGATAACGTTAATAATTATCATATTAATGACGATAATGATAATAATGACGATGGTGAGGATGATAATTATAGTAACAATGATAGTAATAATGATTATGATAAAGATAATCATGATGATGATGTTAATATAACAATAACGATGATGATGATAAAGATGATAATTATGATGGTAATAAAAATA
>NW_028234421.1:35074826-35084826 GCF_977035675.1 Penaeus japonicus
CACAAACCAAAAAGAGACGGAGGTGAAAGTCAGTGTTTTATATATATATATATATATATATATATATATATATATATATATATATATATATATGTGTGTGTGTGTGTGTGTGTGTGTGTGTGTGTGTGTGTGTGTGTGTGTGTGTGTGTGTGTTTTTATAAATATATATATACATATATATATATATATATATATATATATATATATATATATATATATGTATGTATGTATGTATGTATGTATGTATTTGTTTATCTTGTCTGTCTTTCTGCCAACATTTTAATTTTTCAATCTTCATCGACTGATTTATTTGCAATAATATGTTTCTATTCATTTATGTGTGTGTGTGTGTGTGTGTGTGTGTGTGTGTGTGTGTGTGTGTGTGTTTATGTGTGTGTGTGAGAGAGAGAGTGTGTTTGTATGTGTGTGTGTATGTGTTTGTGTTTCACCCACAGATAGTGCCAAAAAGAGAAAAAAAAATAGCTGATGTATATACCCAAGCAGTTTTCCGTAGCAACCCGCTCTCTCGTTCTCTTTCCCACCTCCCCATTTGTTAGCCCCTATGACCCCTTCTCCCCCTCCCTCCCCCCTTCCTCCCTCCCTGCTAACAAAGCCTTGGGGAAGCCAGACATCATGCAGGTTTTCATCTAGAATTTCACGCGAGTTGCCGAGAACTTTAGCACCTTCTGTGTTAACTGATAGTCGAGAGAGTGTGCATGCGTGCGTTCGTGTCCGAGTACGAGGTTTGTGTGTGTGTGTGTGTGTGTGTGTATGCGTGTTTGTGTTTTAATTCACACACACATACCCATGTGTGTCTGTGTATGTGTGTATACATACGTACATGCATACATACATATATATATATATATATATATATATATATATATATATATATATATATATATATATATATATATACATATACATATATGTATGCATGTATGTATATATATATATATATATATATATATATATATATATATATGTATATATATATACATATAATATATATATATATATTACACACACACATATATGCATATACATATATATATATATATATATATATATATATATTATATATATATATATATATATAATTGTATGTATATATATATATATATATATATATATATATATATATATATATATATATATATATATATATATACTTATATATTTATATATACATACACACACACACACACATATATATATATATACATATATATATATATATATATATATATATATATATATATATATACATATATATATATATGTATGCATGTATGTATGCATGTATGCATGTATGTATATATACACACATACACAGACCCACAAGGGTATGTGTGTGTGAATTTAAGCACAAACACATACACATAAACTTATATATATATATATATATATATATATATATATATATATATATATATATATATATATATATATATATATATATATATATATGTGTGTGTGTGTGTGTGTGTGTGTGTGTGTGTGTGTGTGTGTGTGTGTGTGTGTGTGTGTGTGTGTGTGTGTGTGTGTACATGCATATATGTATATATATGTATATATATATATAACTATATATATATATATATATATATATATATATATATATAATTTATATATATATATATATTATATATATATATAATTATGTATATATATATATATATATATATATATATATATTTATACATATATATATATGTTTATACATATATATATATATTTATATATATATATATATATATATATATATATATATATATATATATTTATATATATATATATACATAGAGAGATAGGGGGATGAGGGCGAACGTATATCATCTGAAAGGAAGCATATTGGGTCTTCACGGATATTGTCTCCCCTTCCCCTTTCCCACTTCCCTTCCCTTCGCCACTCCCCTTCCGTCCCTTCACCACACCCCTCTCTTCTCCCCTTCCGTCCCTTCACCACACCCCTCTCCTCTCCCCTTCTTCTCTTGTGTGTACAGAACAGAGGGGAGCAGGGCAATAGGAGGAGGGGAGAAGAGATGATAAAAGCGATGGAATACAGAGAGGTGAGAGAGGGAGAGGGGAGAGGGAGAGGGGGAATGGAAGAGGGGAAATAGAGAAGGGAAGGGATGAGAGTGAGGGGAGAATATAACAAGGGAATGAAAGAAGGAAAGGAGGTTAAGAGTAAATAGAAGAGAGGAAGGATTGAAAGGAAGGAGAAAGGGTGAGGAGTGATGAAAGGGGAGAGAGAAGGGAGGGGGGGTGGAGGGTGAGGGATGAAAAGAAGAAGAGGAGGGAGGAGGTTCCGGGGGGAGGTACGGAGGGGAGGGAGGAGGGAAGATAAGAGAGGGGGGTACGATAAATGGAAAGGAGAGAAAAGAAGAAGAGAAGAGGAGAAGAAGGGGAGGGAAGGGGAGAGAGAGAGGGGGATCCAGAGCGGGAAAGAAGGAGGGAAAAGGGGAGAGGGGGGAGAACGAGAAAGGGAAAGGAGGAAAGGAGAGGCGAAAGAGGGAGAAGAAACGAGAGAGGGGAAGAAGAAGGGAGAAGGGGAGAGGGAAAGGGAGGGAGGGAGGGCGACCAACCCTCCCCGTCCATCGTCTTGCCAAGATGCTTCTCCTCGGAGGAAAAATAATCAAGAGGAAAGGACGATTCGGGAGCGCCCCTTGTCTCGCCCCCCCACCCCCCTTTCACTGTACACTCTCCACTCCTCCTCCTCCCCACGTATTCTCACCCTTTCCTCCTCTTCCTCCCCATCCCCTCCTCTCCCCTTCCTCCTCACTCTCGTCTCCCCTTCCTCCTCATTCTCCTCTCCCCTTCCTCCTCCCTCTCCTCACCCCTTCCTCCTCCCTCTCCTCTCCCCTTCATCCTCCCCCTTCTCACACCTTCCTCCTCCCTCTCCCCACCCCTTCCTCCTCCCTCTCCTCTCCCCTTCCTCCTCCCCCTTCTCACCCCTTCCTCCTCCCCATCCCCTCCTCACCCCTTCCTTCTCTTCCCCCTCCTCACCCCTTCCTCCTCCCCATCCCCTCCTCACCCCTTCCTCCTCCCTCTCCCCACCCCTTCCTTCTCCTCCCCCTCCTCACCCCTTCCTCCTTCCCATCCCCTCCTCACCCCTTCCTCCTCATCCCCCTCCTCACCTCTTTACCCCCTCAGCCCCCCCTCAGCCCCCCCCCCATTCTCCTCACCCCCTTCGCCGCCCCCTGCGAGAGAAAATAAATGGGCAGGAGAGAGAAAAACAAACCGCATGTCACCTCTTACGCCAGAGGTCCTGCACTCGGGTTACGGATGTGTTGTGGAGGTCCTGCCCCTCACGGCTCTTCTTTTTTCCTCTCCCTCTCTTCATTCTTCTCTTTCTTCTCCTTCTTCTTCTTCTATTTAGTCTCCTTCTTCTTCTTCTTCTTCTTCTTCTTTTCTTATACTCTTTGTCTTCGACTCCGCTTTCCGTTTAATGTTTTTCCTCATTTTTCTTTTTTTTTCATATTCTTCCTTTTTTTCTATTTCTTCTTCTATTTTTTCTTCTCCTTTTTCTCTTTCTTCTTCTTCTACTCCATCTTCTCCCTCTCGTCCTTTTTCTCTTTATCATTATCCCTCTTTCTTTCGTATCATTTGTTCTTCCTTTCTGCTTCCCATTTTCTTCTTCGTCTCCTTTTCTCTCTCCTTTTTTCTCTCTTTATTTTCATTTTTCCTTTCATATTTCTTCTTCGTCTTCTTTTCTTCCTCCTCTTTCTCCTTCTTCATCTTCTCCTGTTCTACCTCCTCCACTTGCATCACCTTCTTTTCCTACATCTTCACCCTCTCCTTCTCTCTTTTTTTATTTCTCCCTTTCTTTGTCTTCGTCTCTATCATCATCAGACTCTTCTTTGTCCTCCTCCTCCTCCTCCTCCTCCTCCTCCTCCTCCTCCTCCTCTTCATCCTTCTCCTTTTGTTTATTATCCTCTGCTTCTTCATCCTCATCCTCCTCCTCCTCCTCCTCCTCCTCAATATTCTCTTTCTTTCCCCCCCTTCCCTCTGTCTCTCATGGCGCCCTCGCTTACCCATTCTTCCTCGCAGGTCGCCCTTCTGCACTAACTGAGAACCACCCACGCCCAGTGAGATCTCCCCTAATAAGTCTGCCAACACTTCTACTTCCCCCTCTGCCTCCACGAACACCATTGCCAACACCTTTTCCATCATTTCCATCACTACCCGCAGTCTAGTTTGGAGTGTTTCGTTGGTAGAGTTCATTTCATAGTGTTCAGGCGATTTCGTACTGGGACTGTTTAAAAGGTCGCTTGGCAAGCTATAGTTTTATATAAAAAAAGATAAATAATATCATGGATTCCAACAAGATGCTGCTAATGAACGTGATCTTGTCGTATAATATGCTTTTCTATTCCTAGATATGTCTCTTTGGCCTTTAAGTGGGCAATTTTATATATACATACATACACATACGCACATACACATACATGCATATATATATATATATAATATATATATATATATATATATATATATATATATATATATATATATAGATAGATAATATATATATATATATATATATATATTTATTCATATATATATATATATATATATATATATATATATATTCATATATATATATATATATATATATATATATATATATATATATATATATATATATATGTGTGTGTGTGTGTGTGTGTGTGTGTGTGTGTGTGTGTGTGTGTGTGTGTGTGTGTGTGTGTGTGTGTGTGTGTATGTATGTGTCTATACAAATATACATTTATATATGTAAATATTTATTTTATACACACACACACACACACACATATATATATATATATGTTTGTGTGTGTATGTGTGTGTGTGTGTGTGTTTGTACATATATAAATGCATGCATGTATAATTTATTTCCCTCGAGTTTGTGTGTGTGTGTTTGTACATATATACATGCATGTATAATTCATTTCCCTCGGGTATAAAGAGCAAGGAAAGAGAAGGGAGACGAAAAAAGAATGAAGATATAAAAGAGAGAAACTATGAGAAAGAAACTTGTCTGTGTGTGTGTGTGTTTTTTTGTGTGTATGTGTGTTTGTGCGTGTGTGTGTGTGTGTGTGCATATGTGCGTTTTTTCACAAGTATTCCTGCTCTCTCTCTCTCTCTCTCTCTCTCTCTCTCTCTCTCTCTCTCTCTCTCTCTCTCTCTCTCTCTCTCTCTCTCTCTCTCTCTCTCTCTCTCTCTCTCTCTCTCTATCCCTTTTTTTACCTCCCTTCTAATTCGTCCACAAATCACGAAGACGTCGGCCGGCCCGCGCCTCGCCTTGTGGGACATGCGGCCAAGGGGATCGAGATAGCCGTCTTAGGCCAAGATCCAAACGAAAGAAGAAGGCGAGAAGAAAAAGAAAGAAAAAAAAAACTTGAACATCTCGAGAAACAAATTCACATCACGGATTATAACGTTCAGGGAAATCAAACACAGTCGCGAATGTTCATTGTGAGATCGTCTCGGTGTTTCGGATGTTTTGATTCTGTTTTTTGTCTAAAGATGAAGAAAGAAAAATAAGTGGAGTGTCAATGTGAGTTTATTTTTTATTTTCTTTATAAGAGTAAAGAGGAACTTTATTTTGGTTTCGTTCTGTTTGATTTTAAAAATTGGATGTTTTTCAAATACACTCCCTCTTCTTTTTTCCTCCTCTTCTTCACCTCCTTCTGCCCCCCCCCCCCTCCCCCCCTCCAACTCCCTCTTCCATGTAAAGGCGATTGCTGAGACAACTTCTTCTACCCCCCCCCCCTCCGCCTTCATTACCCCCTCTCCCTTCCCCCTTTCCCTTACACTAAATATCCACCCCCACCCCCCTCTCCCCTACCAACTCGCCACAAAATTTCCACTTTCCTGCTATTCTCCACCCTCCCCCATCCCCCTCCCCCACTCCACAGCTGCTTTCCCTCCTCCTCCCACCCCACACCCCACACCTCACACCTCCCCACCCCACCCCACCCTCTCCCTTCGCCACCCCAACCCCCCTCCCATTCCCTGCCTCCTTGTCCCACACCCGTTTTCCTTTTTCCTTCCCCCACCCCCGCCTCACACCTCCCCCTTACCTCAGTCCCCCCCCCCTTACAAACTCTCCCCCCTTCCCCCCTGCCCAACACCCCCTCCCCAACTGCCCTCGCATGCAAGCAAGCAGCTTTGTGTCCCAGGCTGAATGACTGTCGGTGCTGCATGTTTGTTCTGTCACTCATGTGTTGTGTGAACACTCTGTGTGTGAGTGCGTGCGAGGGGAGGGGGGAGCTGGAGGGGGGTGGGGGGGCGAGAGACCGTTTGTTTGCTTGTTAGGAAGAAATTGCTTTTCACTGTTTGCTTTTTTTTCCTATTCTATTTTTTTTTTTTTTTAATGGGTGTATTTCGTGTATGTATATTTTATGTACATACCTGTGTCTCTATGAATTTGAACAGGTGTGTGTATATACGTGTCTGTCTGCGTCTATGTCTGTGTGTGCGTGTAAGTGCATGTACATATACCGGTACAAGTGGACATGTGCATGTGTATTGTGTGTGTGTGTGTGTATATATATATATATATATATATATATATATATATATATATATATATATATATATATACATATATATATATACATATATATATATATATATATATATATATATATACATATATATATACACATGTACAGTGTAGATTTGTATATACATACTTGTAAGAGGGTGTATATGTATGACTGCGAGTATATAACCTTATGTATACCTATCTTTAAATTTTACAAATGAATTTCCTATCACAGACGAACAAAGTAAACCACACAAACACCTCGAACGGACGTTAAAAGGTTTAAGCCTTAACATAAAAACATACACTCCTTGCATATCAGTTTCCACAGTCTGGCGACACCTGGCACCTTTCCCGGCCGCCCGCATTTTTTATTTCGGAGGGGATAAGGTGATGCAAGGGGGGAAGGGGGGGGCAAGGGGGTGGGGGTGAGGAGGAGAGGGTTGAGGGAGGAGAACGGGGGCGAGGTAGGGGTAGGGGGTAGAGGATAGAGGGGGAAGGGAAGGGGTAGGGGGTAGAGGATAGAGGGGGAAGGGAAGGGGGAAGGGGGAGGGGGGTACATGAGACTAGTAGATCACCTATGTCTTATAGAGGCATGGGGGGGGGAGGGGAGGGGAGAGGGTGAGAGTGTATTTCCTGCGTGGCAAGAATGGATAATGGTGGATTGAATTCGTGGTATCAATTAAGTACATTTCTGTGAGGGGATGATTATGTACGATTTGTAATATAATCTTATCATGATTTTTTCCCCTTACACAACTACCTATTAGCTTCTGAAGCATAATCATTATAATTTCCTTTACATTTTTCATCTGTCTCTCTCTCTCTCTCTCTCTCTCTCTATATATATATATATATATATATATATATATATATATATATATATATATATATATATATATATATATATATATATATATTTTTTTCTCTTTTTTTTTTTTTTTTTTTGTTTTTTTTTTTTTTTTTTGGGGGGGGGGGTTGTATTACACTTTGCCATATATTTTTGTCATAATTCCTATCTTTATCATTACTATACTTTCTTTAATTTATTCCTATGTACATTCCCACCTAAGTCTACCATCCTATTAAAACTTACTCGACTATTTTTTGTCAACGCTATCATTATCTTTATCATCATCATTGTTCTCATTATGATCATGAACATTGTCATCACTATGTTATAATCATTGTAACGATCGCTAGTTGGATTATCAATGTTATTGTTACAATAAAAGCAATTGCGTTTTTTTTCTATAATTCTTATTCTTAATAACCGTACTAGTAAGTTTAGTATCACTATCTTTATTATCAATAAGAATTGTATTATTGTTTTTGTTAATATTTTAACCACCGTTGTCGGTTTTATTTTATTTTAATTGTCATTATTCTTCTTTTTGTTACTGTTGTCATCATTATTATTATCACCACTATCCCTATCATTACTATTGCTGCCATTATCATCATTATCCTTACAATTATTGTCCTTGTTATCATTATGATTTTTAGTATCATCATTATTATCATTATCATCAATCTTGACATTATTATTACAACTATTATCATAATTATTATTATCATTATCATTGTATTGGCATTATCATTGTTGTTATTATCATTATCTTTATCATTGATACTATAATTATCATTATTACTATTACCATTATCAGCTCATTACTATCATTATCATCATTACTATTACAATTATTTTCATTATTATTATTATCATTATTGCTAATATTATTATTGGTATCATTGTTATTATCAATATTATCATTGTTTTTAGTGTTGATATCGTTATCATTATCATTACCATTATTGTTACTATTATCATTATTATTATCGTGACTTATTATCATCATCATGATTACTATTATTACTATTATCATCCTCATTACTGTTTTTAATCATTATCATTATCCCCATCATTATTACATCATCATCATCATCATTATTATCATCATTATTATCCGTATTGTTATTGTTACTATTATTGAGATCACTATCACCATTATCATTAGCGTTATCATTATCATTGCCATCAGCGTTATCATGTTTACTACAATCACCATCATTATTGTTGTTATTGTTATTACTAACATCATAATTGTTATTAGCATTTTTATTACTACTACCAATAGGCTCTTCATGATTATATGATTGTTATCATTGTTATCATAATCATAACTGTCATAATCATCACTATCATCATGATCATTATTGTTATCAAAATGGTTATCATTGTCATAATTATGGGTATTGTTACCATTATTATTTGTATGATTGCATTTTTTCATTATCATTATTGTTATGATCATTACTATTTTTATTCTTATTATTACTATTATTAGCATTGTTATTGATATTGTTATTATTATCATAATCATTATAATTGGTATTATTATTATTAAAGGCATCATCATAATTGGTATCGAAATCGCCATTACTAAAATCATCATCTAAATTATTGTCATTATTATTAAAATCATCATTATCCTTATAATCATGATCATTGATATCATTAACTTTAGCATTATTGTTGTTACTATCATCATTATTACCATTATCATCATCATCAGAATGGCGCCTAGATAAGAGAAAAAATCATTCGCAATATAACAAAAGCGCACTGTCAGTTATTAATTATAAGCCCTATAATATAAAATCCGTTCTTTGTCGAGAACTGTATATCATCCTTTTCTGACCTTTGACCTCACTTCCTACACGTTGAACTCCTCGACCTGGATCCCCACTGACCTGATATCACCGTCGATACATCATCGCCTTATCACTATGATTTAATCGTCTTGGCTTAATTAACTTTTGTTTTAGCTGTAGTTACCGTAACTACTTCCGTGATCTTCATTACAATACTGTCTGACTTCTGTGTTTCTTATTCACTGATAATATAAAACAACAAAAGCTAATGATTTCGATCATTCTATATAGCAACTCCCACTTGATGTGTTTTCTTTGAAAGAATTGCCAGATGAATGTCCTACTCCCCTGACTTCAGATGATTCCTCAGTCAGCATCCTATCGGCATATCGCGGAAACACCAAGCTCGTCCTCAGCCCGCACATACACGCCAAGGACAAGATGAAGTCGGATGCTGGGACTCGAGGGTTATATCTGAGTCTATATTACCAATGACGAAACATCAACGTGTCAGAATAACACAGAATAACACGCACACCCTCTTGCCATACCACGGAAACACAGAAGCGAAATGAATGCTCTCTGAAATAAAGAGACGTATTGTTAATACCACTGAACCGGTCAGCCATATTGTAGGCACCTTCTATGAACAAGCTAAAGTTGCCTAGGCACAGTGGCACACATCCCGCCGACTGTGAAGATGGCGAGGAAAGAATCTTCGTCAGATAAGACAAAGAGCAAGACCAACACGACCCGGCTTCCTTTCGCTCGACTCCACTCCATGTTATAGCATGCCATAGCTTTTAT
>NW_028234421.1:35097326-35104826 GCF_977035675.1 Penaeus japonicus
AGGAGAAGGGGAATAATGGAAAGAAAGGAGGAAGGGAGAGGAGAGGAGAGAAAGAGAGGGGAGGAGAGAGGGGCAAAAACACCAAAGAGAAAAAAAATAAAATTATATAGAGGGAGAGACATATATCACAGTGACGGTTTTGGTATGGAAAAACGATGTTTTAGAAAGGAATGTGAGCCAAAGGGGGAGAGAAAAAAAATCCAGTAATCAAATATACGTGAGTGATAAACTGAAGGATAAATTGTGATAAGGAATGAGTGGATCAAGTAAAAGAGGACAAGTGTAAAAGAGAATGACATAAAAGAGAAGTACTGTACAGATATGTTCCCTCGTGGTACAAATACATATTTTCTTTCCGCTCAAGTGTCGTCTCAAGTGTCTTATTTTCTGTATTTTATCGTACTCTCTTATTTTTTTCGGAGCATTGCTTAAGATGAATATGTGCCTCTTTTGCGTGTCTGTCTTATTTTCTTCAATTCTTGTATAGGATACATCTAATAAATTCTTTTGGAAAAAAAAAACATATATGAAAAATTGCTTGAAAAAAGAAAATTAACGAAGATGATAAGAATAGTGGAGAGGAAAAGTTTTAGTGGTGAAAATAAACTATATTTCACCCTTCACCCTTACATCCCCCTCTCTCTCTTAGCCACCTCTTGTCGGGGATAAATAAGGGTGAATGATTACGGCGTGACATGAGGGTTGGCCTGGCACACACACATACACACACATACGTACACACACACGCGGACATATACTTATACACACACACACACACACACAGACACAAACACACTCATACATGCGTACAGAATCTCCCCCCCCACCCCCCACCCACACACAAACACACATACACACACGCGCACGTGCACATACACACACACACTGCTTAGAGTACAGTGAAGAAAGGAAATAGGGAACAGAAAAGAAGGGTGGAAAGGGGACGGGAAAGGGGGGGGGGGGCGAGGGAGATGTTCATGCTCTAACTCGTGGTCCTACTTGAGAGTTTTCTGACCTCTAACCTCGAGTTCTACCTTGGCGTCTACGTAAGGGTCGTTTCTATTACTACTCGGGCTTGCTTAGTATTAGATGTTAGGTGTTGCTATACTAAATAAACAGATGACGTGAATGGCTTCAAGTGGCGTCTACGTGCACGCAAGTACATATATACAAACGCACATATAGACAAACAAACGCATACTCACGCTCTTTCTCTTTTACGTTCACATACACACATAGACACACACACGCACACGCATGCACGCACCTCTCTGTCTCTGTCTTTCTCTCTCTCTCTCTCTCTCTCTCTCTCTCTCTCTCTCTCTCTCTCTCTCTCTCTCTCTCTCTCTCTCTCTCTCTCTCTCTCTCTCTCTCTCTCTCTCTCTCCCTCTTTCTCTCCCTCTCTATCTTTCTCTCTCTAAGTAAATACAGAAATAGAAAGGGGACGCAGGATATACATTACGCAGTCAAATATATAATTAGAGAAGACATGAAAATAACAAAATTATAACTGTTTTTAAGATCTTAAACTCGTAATTTTTCGGTAAAATTACTATTATTGTATACAATGCAGTAAATTAAACGCTTGAAAGTTGCTTTACATTTGGATCACGTAAAGCGTCGGCAGTCTTTTAAATCTCTCGTTTCTCACGCGCACATTGTACTCAATGGAAAATGGGCGCTTTTCGGTGAACGTTTCCAAAAAAAAAAAAAAAAAAATGACAGAGATCGAGCAAAATATGTGTGAATTATTCATTTCAAACCCTCGCTCGTTTTCTTTTGATTCTTATCTTTTCAAAATTGGTTAAGATTATCCCGCCCGTGACCCTGTTTTATAAGTGTCGCCGCCATTACCCGGGTTACGCAGTAGAAGGGACTCAAAGGAACCGCCCCCGACCCTGCATCTGAGGGATTACGAGCCTAACAAAAAGCGGTGTTCCTTTTTCGAAAATCCGAAGAATAGACACATGGGGGCACAGACGACTGGTAGATGTTCCGACTGAGGGGATTCAAAGAAATGGGGGAGAGAGAAAAAAGGGATCTCTCGTTATATGGGAAGAACTCAAGATCAAAAACGTTGCGGTGGAAACATTTATTCCGGCTTGTTCGGTCGCTTATTTTCAAAGCGCATTTTTCTCTTTGAAATTTAGTAACAATGGAAATCGTACATTTCTCAATAGCTCCGTGTTTCTTTCTTTTTTCTCTTATTTTTTGTTCTTTCTTTTTAAGCAATAACGCTCACAAAAATTGAGACATGATTACTTGTTTATTAAAAAAACGTAGTTATGATACAGAGTATGATTGTGATACTACAGCCATCATATTGTCAATTTCTATCTGGCGACATGATTAGAATTAATATTTTTTTCATCCGCGAATCTCTCACTTTTTTTTTTTTTTTTTTTTTTTTTTGGCCATAGACTTATTCGTATGAATGTTGTCTTTCATCCCTCAAGAGTAAGACTATGAGTATCACATGCGCATATTAATAATTCATCGAGTAAATACCATTTGATGTTGAACGATTTGTGAGTAGTTCTTTCAATGGGCTGTTTTTTATGTTTTATCTTTATCTTCTGGTCGTGAGGCGAGAGTGAGAGTACCATCGTTATTATCATTACGATTACCTTCGTGAATAGTGAATATTACTACTATTACCATTAAAAATGTAATCATGTTCATCACATTGGATATGATTATTTTTATTCATCTCTTGTTTTCCACTTATTTTCTTAGAGCAATAATTATTACTATTATTATGATATCAATAATAACCAATATTATTATCATTATTTTTAAATGAAGTTCATTGCGGCAAATGTGGAAGTATATATGTATGATATGGAATATCTTTAAAAAAGCAAGATATGTATTTCTGAAAAAGATTGTGATCGAAACGTTTCAAAAAACATCTTTTGCGTTGTTTAGGATATTTAATCTCATTCATACCCTCATTACTTTTATTATTATTACCAAAAACTATTATCGTTAACAGTATTAGCATTAGTATGATCATCATCATTATTATCATTATTGTTACTGTATTATTATTACCATTATCATTATATCATTATCATAATTATTGTGATAATATTATTATTATTATCATTATCATTATTATCAATATTATTGCCATTATCATTGTTATTATCCTTATTATCTTTATTATCATCGTTATTACTATCATGACTATTATTGTCATTATTATCACTATCACTATTATCGTTATTGTTATTATCATCACTGTTATTATCATTATTACTTTTGTCATCATCATCCTTATTATCATAATTTTTTATATCATAGTAATAATTATTGTTCTTGTTCTTTTTATCCTCATTACCTTATTAGTATGGTAAATATTACTGATATCATTGCAATTGTCATTATTGTTATCATCAGTAATACTTTCATTACAAACATTAATATCTTCATCGATATATTATCCCATAATCATCACTATTAGAGTTGTTTTTTTCTTTTCTTTTTCTTGTTCTTTATAGTTATTATTATTATCATTATCATTACCATCCTTTTTATTATTGTCATTATAGCTATTACTACCATTACCATTATTACTATTGTTATTATTTCACTATTATCATTATCATTGTTATCATTATTATCATTATTATCATCATTATCACTATCGTTATCATTATTAACATCACTATTACTATTATATTTTTTACCATTATTATCATTATCCATATTATCATCATTATCAATATCATTATCATTATTATCCTCATCATTATCTTTGAAATCATTATCAATATTTGTAGCAGCAGGAATAGTAGTAGTAATATAATTATCGTCATGGTTATCATTATTATCAATATTGTTACAATCATCATTATCATCAGTGTCATTATAATTGCTCTTTCCACTGTTATTATTAGCATTAGCTATTGTTATTATCATTGTTATAATCATAATTATTATTGTTAATATTATCATAAATTATATCATTATTGTCGTTACCATTATTACTATTATCATTATCAATATTATCATTATCATCATTAGCATTATCATTGATATTATTATCATTACTTTTATCATCATTAGCATTAGATTAATTGTCATTCTTATTATTATTGTTATTATTATCATTATTAGTATTAGTATTATTATTGTTGTTATAATCAATGTTGTTGCTAATATCATTATTATTATTATTAGTATCATTATTACTATCACTATTATTATCATTATCATTAAAATCGTCACTATTGATATCATAATTTTATTATTGTTATCATTACCCTTTTTATTATTATTATTATCATTATTAGTATCATAATTATTATCTTTACTATTATCATCATTGCTTTTATTATCATTAATGTGTTTATTAGTAGTAGTATTATCATTGTCACTGTCATTATCATTATCAATAACATTACCATTATTATAATTATTATTATCATTATAATATTATCTTTGTTATTAGCATCATTGATTTTACCTTTATCATTACCAGTATTATTACTGTTATCCTTATTACCGTCACTATAATAATCATGATCACATTATCATAATCATTATCATAAGCATTATCATTTATATTATCACGATTATCATTATTATTACCATATTACCATGTTATCATTATTATTAACACCATCATCATCACAACCAAAATTATTATCATCATATTTTCATTATTATTATCATCACTTTTATCATAATTATCATGGTCACCATTACCATTGTTGATATTATCATCATTTGTATTACCCTCATTATCAGTTATCAGTTATTATCATCATAATCATTATCCAAAGAACTGTTGCCGGTGTTATCATTAGTATCACTGTCTTCATTAAAATACGCAAAATTATCCTTTTTCCCAAAACTTTTTTTTCGGAACTATCATACAGTACTTACCGTGGATATATAAGTGATTATTAACATGATAATCATTACCATCATGATTTTCAGCTTTATTATGAATATCCTTTACATTATTTTTTTTATTTTTTTTTATTTTGCCGCGGCGCATTTGATAGTTGAAAATTTTTCAATGGATAGGTTGCTTTTAGATTAAATGTAGGTTTCGATGGTACAGTTGACAGCGACCTCCTGATAAGAGATAACATGTAATTAAAAATAGGCATGGCCATCGGCTTACATCGTACAGCGTTGTTCTTCGAGTTTACTGCTTGTGTGAGTGTGCATCTCGCTCCCCATTAAAGACACCCGCATATACACATACGGATGTGTGTGTGTGTGTGTGTACATACACATATACGAATATACATAAGTATTTAGGTATAATATATGTATATATATATATATATATATATATATATATATATATATCTGTGTATGAGTGAGTGTGTGTATATGTGCGCGCGCGCATGCACACGCACATATATTTATAAAAAAATATATATATTTATGTACATATATATGTATGTATATATGCATATATGTGTGTGTGAGTGAGTGTGCGTGCGTGCGTGTGTTTGTATGTGTAAATAAATATTCAATACACATATATGTACCCATCAGAGCCTTAATTCACCTGACTATTGAAGCGTCTTCTCCGAGTGGTGAAGCCACGAAGCCACGACCTGCGCGTTGCCGATTCAGGGCTTCGGCGAGGCAGCGCTGACCGTGAAAATCCCCAATAATTTTGTGTAATGTCTTAACACAGGAGGAGTCTCAATTTCGCTCTAATAAATCCAGGCTCATAAATCATCCCGCATTCTTGCTGTCGCCGCCAGCCCCTGTCTCTTATCACACTCAATTGTGGCCCGTTGTCATTCCCTTCCAAGATAAACAATAGTCTTAACACTTGGTAGTGAAGTCTTTTCGTGTCTGCTCTCCTTAGGCTGGTTATTAAATGACGGCTTTATGGTCATGGAATGAGTCCCGGCCAAGCTCCGAGCCCTTTGTCATGGCCGATTATTCAGTTATATATATGAATGAAAAGGCGAAGGAGAAATCTTGTTTTAATGGCTGGGTATTCTGAGGGGATGCCAGGTGTGTGTTGCTAGTGTTCGAGCTTTTTTATTCTGGAATCGGTCCTGTTCTCTCGCCCCGCGGGAAATGTACTTACTTGAATAACAACGAATTAATTGACACAGATGGAAGGGGAACGTTCAGCATTTCAAGTAGGTTTTACAGGAGGGTCTGGATGCCTCGTACGTCTGGCAGCCGATAATAGGTGGTGCCAGTGTGGCCAAAGTGTTTACACAGAGCTAGCGGAGCAACTCGTCTTTATTTGACGGGGTTTTATTACAGCGTATTTTTATTTCCCCCCTTTGTCCTGCGTCGTCACTGTTTGTTTTACGCGTGGCTTATTTGAACAACCGCCAGACACTCTTCACCACGCTTGATTTTATAAGTCTTTTCCCCCAGTTTGACGACTCTCTTCCCGTCTAGATCAATCACTGTGACAATATGGCACTCTTCAAGAAACGTACGGCGTTACCCAACACCTCTTGTGCCAATCCTTAACGTGTGACCTGACCCCTCTGTGGGACTGAGACGTTAAACCCAAGTGGCCGTACTCGGTGGCTAACAAACCTTTCATGCGCTTGTTAAGCAAAGAAATTAAAACGAATTGAGATACCTGATATTTCATGTGACAGGCCCTAACGTTTTATGAGCTTCTCTCCCGTTCTCAGTTTATCCAATATAAGCAATTAAATTCTGATTTGTGATTCTTGTGACATTCTAATGGAGCTTCTGTCTGAGATATTATTACAAGTACAAGTAACGAAATAATTAAAGGGCATATATGCAATGAAACCTAGTGCGGCCCGTTTAGAAAGGTCATCATTTTTATACACGGCAATAATTATATTATAATAGGATGCCTTGGAGAGGATATTCTCCTATGATTATGTCTTGATGCAAGGAGATGATAGTATTAAGTATCTTTACGATCTTGGCAAATATATTGAGAATCCCGGGGTGTTTAAGATTATATTCTATTCAACTATCACAACTATTACTATATTGTTATATTTCGGGCTCTAGTTTTATTATCAATATTATCCAATGTGATTGATTATCCTTATCATCACCGTTGCTATTACTAGACATTGATTCTATTGTTAGTACTGTTTTTTTCAGCTGTTGTTTTCACCACCCTATCAATTCTTAAACTACTAATAATGTAAAATAATAACGAGTACTGGTAGAAAGCACATGAATGTAATACAAAACAGAATACAAGACTATTATTTCATCGTTAAACCATATTTTCAGTGTCCCTTTAAGAGTTAGAACGACAGGTGGAATGTAGCCCTGCTCTGGTTGTTTTATTATTATTATTATTATTCCCCTTCAACTAATGCACCCGTCCCAATTTATCCCTTCATCCATTTCACCCATCCCAATTTCCCCCCAATATGTAGATAAGGGAGAAAAACAATTTGCATTTTATGACGACTTTATGACGACATAGCACCAGTATTTAATTTCTAAAGCAGGATTGAAACTGTGAACCACATATATACGAACTGAAGAACTTCAATCTTA
>NW_028234421.1:35142326-35144762 GCF_977035675.1 Penaeus japonicus
AAAGTAAGTTTCTTTACAAGCAAAGTGAAAATAATATGCGGGAAATCACAAGTAATGGCGAGAGCAATGTCAATTTTTTTTAAGTGATAGGAAGAATGAGTAACGGGGAGATAAAATGTGTGAGAAGCAATCTAATCAAGGAGATGGAATGAGACAGAGGGAAATGATCTGATCTGAAATGAAAATAGTCAGGGTAATTTTGGCATTTTTACTTCACATAATTATCCAAAACGGAAAATAAAATAGGTGTAAAAAAATAATAATAAAGATAATATTGGAAACAATATACCACAAGCATTAATTATGATAATTCTAGTCAAAGAGACTATTAATAACAACCATTAACATCATTCCAATCATAATGAAGGTGATGGTAATAATAAGGCAATACTCAAAATCCCCAGACATAAAAAAATATATAAATAATAAATACACACCTATTAAAATGAATAAAAAAAATAAAGAAAAAAAAAGTTCTACGCACATCTAAATTTGATAAAAATTCCATGTCCAACAATTCCTCTATTTCTTTATGCTATCTTACCCCCCTCCCCCTTTCTCTCATATGTTTTGCGAGCTTACGCAAACGAAAGAGTGAAAGAGAAAGCATGTATGAAACATGTATGAAGTGAATGTCGAATGATCTCTTCCGGTCTGGAAAGATCTCCATACAAACGAATGATTACACACACATACTGTAGAAACCTACATACACACGCATATACTAAGATACAAAAATAACTTTTTTTTTCACGAATTTCGCTTTGTTCCACACATATGCACATTTGCATAAACATAGAATGCGTATCTATGTGTTTGTCTATGCGGTCACTCTTATCGCTTAGCCTTTTATGGCAACAGTGAAACTAACCCTGATCACTTAAAGGAAAAAAAAATCTCCTCTTACTACAGTGCTTCTTCTTCTCCTCTATCCTTCCCTTTCCTTTTTCTATATCTTTTTCCTTTATCCTTATCTTTTTCTTCTTTTTTTTTCTCTTTTTATTGTCATCTTTCTTATTTTTTTCTTCTTCTTCTTATTATTATTATTTCTTCTTCTTCTTCTTCTTCTTCTTCTTCTTCTTCTTCTTCTTCTTCTTCTTCTTCTTCTTCTTCTTCTTCTTCTTCTTCTTCTTCTTCTTCATCTTCTTCTCCTTCTTCTTCCTCCTCCACATCTCACAACCTTCCACCACTAGTCCATTGCTCCTCAACCATTCTGCCGACACCATTCCCCTTTCCCCTCCTCCCCCTCCTCCCCCGCCTCCCCCTCCCTCCTCTTCCATCTCCATCCACTCAGCCTTCTACGGGGCCCGTGATGACGTCACCGACACGTTTCATCAATCCCCATCAATCCTCGAGTCACGGATGGATAAGGCTCGGGGGGGTGGGGGGAGGGGTAATGGGGGGAGAGAGCAAGGGTGGTAATGCGGTGGGAGGTAGGGAAGTAGAGAGGCAGGGAGGGAGGGAGGGAGGGAGGGAGAGTGAGGGGGAGGGGGAGAGGGCAGGGAGGGAGGGAGGGAGGGAGGGAGAGAGAGAGAGAGAGAAGTAGGGAGGGCAGCAAGAGGGTATGGAGGAGGCGCAGGAGAAAAAGAAAACAAAGACGAAGAAGAAATCGAAAGAAAAAAAAATAAAGAACGCAAAGAAAGAAGAAGATAAAGATATAAATAACAACAAGAAAACTTGGAGATAAGAAAGAAAACCACAGAAAATGGGAGGTTGGGATGGGTAGGGGAGGCGGTGGGGGGGGGGGGGGAGGAGAGGGGTGCCCGTCCGCATCTTCCCAATCCTGCATGACACCTGATAGACCTGCCTTCGCTCTGACGTCTTGAACCAATAATTTGCGTCGCGGCAGAGTTAAGACGTCAATGAAACGCTGAATTCGCACTGAGGATGATTCGAAGAAATGGAAATGTGTACTATTGTCTTCTCCAACGTGTCATCATCTGTGATGCCTGATATTACAGTGTCTCTACTCCATCGCCCCCCGCTTTTCGCACTCGCTATCTGTCTATCGCGATGCATTTCTATGTTTGATCGTTCTCTCTCTCTCTCTCATTCTGTTGCTATCGTTGTCTCTCTCCCTTTCTTTCTTTCTTTCTCTTTATTTCTATGTTATTTTTTTTCTTTTTCTTTTCATTAATATTATTTTGTTTTTCTTGCTTTTCGCTCTCTCTATCCCTTAGCCACCATCACCCTTATCCCCCCCCCCCTCCTCTGTCGCTCGCCCTCTCCCTTACCCCTAGCCTACTTCTCCCTATCCCTTTCTCTATCAATCTCCCTCTCCCCCTCCCCCTCCCTCTCTCTCTCCCATCCCCACGAGCACATAAACCCCGCCCACTGGTGTGAACTGTTTCTCGCCGCTATTTGCATTACGAAAATTCCCGCTGCCACTCGACAAAGGACTGTTGCCCCAGACGGCTTGGCATTAGCATAACCACC
>NW_028234421.1:35144862-35152362 GCF_977035675.1 Penaeus japonicus
GGACGAAATAAAGGAGTAAACAGAAAGTATAAGGGAGGAGTGAAAGGAACGAGTATATGGGACGAGTAAAAGGACGAGTACAAGGGACCACTTCCCCCAGACGAGTATAACGAACATGTATCGGCGATGAATACACGGGTCAGGTACAAGGGACGAGTAGATCTGCCCGATACAGGGAAGGCGAAGCTGTAGATAATTAGTGAAACAAACAGGTACAAGGTGTGGAAGCAAAGGTCAGGAGCAAGCGCATGCCTGAGGTAATCAAGAGAGAAACACCACTTCCTTAGTTAGAAACACATCGGAAGTAAAACGGACAGACAGAATAAGCCCAAAGGAAAGGGATGAAGAAGCTCCAGATTTCGATTGCAACGGATAGATAGATGCAAGGTGCAGGTGTAGAGGGATTTCGAGGGGCAAGGGCCAGGTGCGGCGGAATAGGGCGCAAGGGCCGAAGACCTGGAGACAGCCTCCACCGCGTCAAACTAGATTACATGAGGCGTAGTTCAGGTGGACCACCCAGCGTGGAGAGGTAGATGAGGAAGGGGAGGTGCAGGTGGAGGGGTGGGAGGAGGGGCGTGGGGGTGAGGGTGGGGGGGCCATGGACCCGGTCGGCCGCCCGCGAACACCCTTTGCGCGCGCCCGCTCTGCCTCCTACGTCCGCCTTCTCTCCTTTTTCTCTTCCTCTTTCTCGCCTGAATTATCTCTTCCAGTTATCTTTTTCCTTTTCCAGAAGTGTTGATTTTTGCCTATACTTCCATTAATCCAGTTTTCTCTCTTCTCACTTCCTGTGCCCCTCTCCTTCTTTCCATCCCTCCTTCGCTACTTCCCTTCTCCTCCTTCTCTCTCTCTCTCTCTCTCTCTCTCTCTCTCTCTCTCTCTCTCTCTCTCTCTCTCTCTCTCTCTCTCTCTCTCTCTCTCTCTCTCTCTCTCATTTTCTCTCACTCTCCTTCTTCATCTGCTAATCTTCTTCTTCTTATTATTATTATTATTATTATTATTATTATTATTCCTCCTCCTCCTCTTCTTCCCCCTTCTTCTTCTTCTTCTTCTTCTTCTTCTTCTTCTTCTTCTTCTTCTTCTTCTTCTTCTTCTTCTTCTTCTTCTTCTTCTTCTTCTTCTTCTTCTTCCTTTTCCCATTCTCATTCTTACTCCCTCTTCCTCTCCCTTTTCCTCTCCCAGTCCCTCTCTCTCTCCCTCCCCCTCTTCTCTCTTTCTCGCCTCTCCCCCTTAGTTAGCGCCCACCTTCATTATGAGCTTCGTGGGTTGACTCCCTTGGCTTATCATGGTCGATCGCGGTACAGCTTGTGGGTTTATGAAGCCTTCATGGTAGGTCACGTGAGGGGATGGGGTAGGGGTGGAGGTGGGCTCCGGGGGGGGGGGGAAGCATGGAGATGACGGAAGGGACAGAGGGAGGGGGAACGAGAGGGAGGATGGAAAGGAGGAAGGGGGGATATGGGGCAAAAGGCGAGGGGAAGTGATGAGAAAGAGGATGAAGGAGGGAGGGAGGGGAAAGGAAAGGATGAATGAATAGGTGAAGGGAGGGACGAGGAAGGAAGAGAGGAGGGAAATGTAACAGAACAACAGAGAGAGAGAGTATGTGAGAGAGTCATAAAGAGTGAAAGAGAGAGAGAGAGAGTAGACGTAGAGAGACATGGAGCAAATTGAACTTAGTCGGTAAGAAAAAGAGCAAACACAAGTAAGAAAAAGAGCAAACACTAAAAACTCAACATCCACAAGCTGCAATAATCAGGGCAGTTATTACAACGACCCTAATAACGGAGATGATAATAGGTAATTATGAGAATAATGGCGACCGCAGTACCAGACAGAATATCAACAATATCAGTGGTAATTACAAAAACAATTACAATTAGAGTGCAATCAATAACAATAACGACAATAATAATAGTAATAGCAGTAATGATAATGATGATGACAAAAAGGGTATGAGGCGACAGGAATCCAGTGATAAAGAAATAACTATTATTCATTAAATAACTAACAATGATTATAATAACATGAATTATGATAATAATATAAACAATCATAGTTACAGTAAAATCCGTAATGATACAGCAACAATAATAACATGAATGGTAACAAAATAACAATAATGATAACAATAACAAAAACACCTTAATCCACACCAACAAAGATAACAACAATGACAAGCGAGAACCCTCACCCCCCCCCCCCCCCCTTACGACTTCGACTATCCTCCCCTTCTCCCCCTCCTGCCCCGTCCCCCTCCTCTCGGCGCCGTCGGCCGACCTGCGAGCCGCTGACCCCCTCCTGCCCACCCCCCCCCCTCCTCCCCCATCGCCGCCAACAGCCAACAAAGACACACTCAGCACTCTGTCTCATTATCCCCGCGGCTCGTCATTCGTTATTTACGCCTTCCTTCTTTATTCATTCTTCATCTCCTTCTTTATACTTGTCTTCGTCTTCGTCCTGCTCCCCCCTCCCCTCCTTGTCTTCATCTTCTTCCTCCTCCCCCTCCTCGTCTTCGTCTTCCTCTTCCTCCTCCCTCTCCTCGTCTTCCTCTTCCTCTTCCCTCTCCTCGTCTTCGTCTTCCTCTTCCTCCTCGTCTTCGTCTTCCTCCTCCCCCTCCTCGTCTCCCTCTTCCTCTTCCCTCTCCTCGTCTTCGTCTTCCTCCTCCCCCTCCTCGTCTTCATCTTCCTCTTCCCCCTCCTCGTCTTCGTCTTCCTCTTCCTCCTCGTCTTCGTCTTCCTCCTCCCCCTCCTCGTCTCCCTCTTCCTCCTCCCCCTCCTCGTCATCTTCTTCCTCCTCCTCCTCCTCGTCTTCATCGTCGCCATCGTTCCCACGTCTTCAACCTCAGTGTCTACCAGCATCACCACTATCATTCACTATCCAAGCCCCAGCCATCCCCGTGCGTTATCGTCGTTATTGTCATCATCATCAACGGCGTTTGGTCCATTGTAATCTCCCTGTTTATTGCCTCCGTCTCTGCTAGGGGCATCTCCTTCGTGTTCTCGTCCCCTTTTTTATTGTATGTTGTTCAGTTTCTCTCCTCCTCTCGTCTGTTCTATCTTTTTACTGTCTATCTGTCTCTTTCTAACTCAATGCACATGCACGCACGCACGTATGCAAGCACGTACACACACACGCATGCACGCACGCACGCACCTTTTCCTCGTTCGTTCCCTCTCTCCATCTTCCTTGCCTTCTCTCCTCGTCTCTCACTCCATCCCTTTCTCTCGCCCTCTTTTCCTGATCTCTCTCTCTCTCTCTCTCTCTCTCTCTCTCTCTCTCTCTCTCTCTCTCTCTCTCTCTCTCTCTCTCTCTCTCTCTCTCTCTCTCTCTCTCTCCCTCCCCCTCCCCCCTTTGAATGTCTTAAGTATCAGTGTGTGGGAGAGGGGGCGGAGTACATACGCCTGCATGTGTATGTGGTGTCTGTGCGTGCATCTGATTTATGTATATATATATCACTCGTCTCTTATCTTTGTCCTCCAATCGCCTCCCCTCTCACAATCTCTACTTATGTGTTATCTACATAATGTCTGCGCTACAAATCTTCAGCGTAGCCTCGTCACGTAATGAAGACCTCGTTGTTATCCCAGGCAGTGGGACGTGACCGAAGATATCTAAGGTGTTAGTAATCTTGAGAGCCGTAACGTTTCTTCTTAAAAGTCAGAATCTATAGTTGATGTACATATGTGTGTGTGTGTGTGTGTATTTATATATGTGCATACACACACACACATATACACAAACTGTGTGTCTGTCCGTGTGTATTTGGCAATGTGTTGAAATAAAAATCAATATCTTTGTAGTTAATCGTTGTTTTTCTTCGTGTAATAATCGTTTATAGATATGCACAGTCTCTTCCCTGCTGAAGGAAATGTATTTAACGGTGAACAAATCAAATTGAAGAAGACAAAAAAGGTGACAGAAGAAAACGCCATCACTGGAGTCATTGCTAAACCAGATTATTGAGATTCCTCTAACTTTCCTTTAAATGTTCTTCTAACTTTCCCTTTTCCCTAAATGTCCTAACTTTCTCCTTGGTGTTTCAAGACCAGTGCCGATCATCTGCCTGCAACCATATGTAGGGGATTCCATTACCTTTTTGCTACATCCTCACATGCATCTATCCGCCCCGTCTTTCTCACCAGCGCCAATTATACGCATGGGTGAGCGAGCACTCATAATGCAGGAGAATGACAGGTGTACTATCTCCACCCCCCACCCCATCCCCTGCCCCTAGCCCAACACCTAGCCCTTCCAACTAGATTCATTTCTCTGTCCTTTGCCTTGCATCATATGCCTCTTTCGCTCTATCCTTTCCTTTCCTTCCAGTTTCCAACGCCCTTTCCCTCACTACCCCTACACCTCTCCCATCATCTTCCCCTCTCGTTTCCAATCTTTTAAGACACTGCTTTCTGCCAACCTTTTCCCTAACTCCCCCTCCTCCCCTTGCCCATCCCTGACTCCTAACCTCCTTTCCCTCATCTTCAACTCTGTTTCCCCTGTCCCTATCCCCACCCTATTTCTCCTCAACCCTTTCCTAAACCCCTTAGAATTCCTCTCTTCCTAAACTGTTCCCCTTCCTCTCCCCCTCCTTTATCTATCACATTCCCGAACCCCTAGCTTTTAACCCCTTCCCCTGTCTCCACTCTATTACCTATCCTAATCCTCCCTTCCAAAAGAGAAAGAGAGAGAGAGAGAGAGAGAGACGGAGGAAGGGATAAGATGAGAGACAGAGAAGGAGAAAGAGAGAGGAAGACTTGGGTGTGGCTAATCACCAGCTTCCCCCCCCCCACCTTCTACCCCTCCCTCATTTCAGGGCAAGACAGAGGCATCCTTCTCCTGACAGATAGACAATCTTCTGCACGCGGCGATTTGGGCTTTGACTGTTCACTTGGTAAATTAAGCGGTTAAACAAAAATAGGTCTGAGAGAAACGGCTGCAAGTCTTATTACCATAATATTAGATTACAGAAAAAATAGGTGATTAATAATTCTGGTCGTCTTCTCCTCTCCCCCCCCCCCATCTCTCTCTGTCTGTCTGTCTCTCTTTCTCTCTCTCTCTCTCTCTCTCTCTCTCTCTCTCTCTCTCTCTCTCTCTCTCTCTCTCTCTCTCTCTCTCTCTCTCTCTCACTATCATTCTTCTTCGCTTCTTCTCCTCGGTCTCCTCCCATATATTCTCCATCTCTTTCTGCTTCGTCTCCTCCTACATTTTCTTCTCTCTTTTTCTCCCTTCCGTAAGGTGAGACAGAGAGAGCGAGAGAGAGAGAGAGAGAGAGAGAGAGAGAGAGAGAGAGAGAGAGAGAGAGAGAGAGAGAGAGAAAGAAGGAGAGAGAACAAGGACGAATAGGAACAGACAAACGAAGTACTGTAAGTGCTCCAGTCTCATCCTCGTCGACGTTGTTAGTTTCTTGTTAGTGTCTGCTAAATGTTCTAGCTATTATGCAAATTCCTGGCGTCTTGCCCTTGCCCTCCCTCCCTTTAAGCGAAAGCAGCAGAACTACCTGATGCAAATGGAGGTTATAGCCCGCCCGCCCCCTCCCCCCTCCCCTCCCAACCCCTCCATCGCATACAATTGTCTTCCTTACCTGATGGGTCAATACCAGTAGCATATAGCACACGATAAAAGGGGCTCTTTGGTAAATAAGGACGACTGACCGCTCTAAACGCTTATGTATACATACATGCATATCTAATTATAAACAGACACACACACAAATCACCACTAACACTCCTAACATACATTAATAGAGAAATAAATAAACAGAGTCTTGAACATCAACAAACACAAACTAACAGTCGCGCACCCCACGCACTCGCACGTACACAAACGCACGCACATAACAACACACAAACATACACACACATGCAGAATCTTGAACCCTCCTTACTGTAAGCGAGTTACCATAATCGCGACGCTAACAGGCATATCGTAAGTTATCATTGTTTAAGAGGACTTCAAAACAGGTTCTTCCAGAAAGACGAAATACAAGATTGGCGCAAAGTGGGACTTCATGTACCATCAGTCATATTTGTCACGGTTCCTCATTCTAAATCTTTTACTTGTGTGGAATACTCTGTGGTTAATTTCCTTTCTTTTGTGTATGCTGGGCATTATTTGCCCCTTTCTTCTTGTGCTTCCCCCGGGAGAATATCAAGGGGGAATATCTTTTATCTCTTCTACTGGCTGCCGTTTTTGTGCTTCTTTATCTCAGATGATATCGATAGATAGATATATATAGAGAGAGAGAGAGAGAAAGAGAGAGAGGGAGATAGAGAGAGAAGGAGGGAGAGGGGGAGAGAGAGAGAGAGTGTGAGAGAGAGAGAGAGAGAGAGAGAGAGAGAGAGAGAGAGAGAGAGAGAGAGAGAGAGAGAGAGAGAGAGAGGAAAAGAGAGAGAGAGAGAGGGGGGGGGTCCAATACAGAGGTTGACGACGTTCCCCGAAAGGTAAACAAACTTTCCATAAATAAGCCGGCCAGACCGACCTGTCAGCATGAGGTGATCCCCCTGCCCTCTCCCCTTCTTTCCCTTCCCTCTTTCTTTTTCATTCTCTACTTCTTCCTTTAAACACCTTCGTCTCCTTTCTACAACCTATCCCTCTTCTTCCTCCCACTCACTCTTCTTACTCGTCTACATTCTCCTCCTTCCGACAACATTTTTTCCCCTTAACATCCACCAGCCGTCACCTTTCCCCTCTCCCCTCTTCATTCCCCCAACTGATCTCTTTATTATCTCTTCCATCTCCTCTCTCTCTTTCCTCTTATTAGTTCCATCTGCAGCTTCATCTTAGGCCACGAAGACCGTCGCTCGACCTTCGCAAAACCACGAACACTTGTCAAGAATCCGTGCGAGCGAAGTTCTTTCTGGGAACTCTTAAGGAATTGCTAGGCCACTTGCACGTGGCCATTATCGAATCGAGATCTTTCTTTCCTTCTGTCTGTCTGTCCGTCTCTGTCTCTTTCTCGTGTCTGTGTCTTGCCCCTCCATCCCTCCCTCTGTCTGTTCATCTGCATCTGCCCCTCCCATCTCTCTCTCTCTCTCTCTCTCTCTCTCTCCCTCTCTTGTAATTCCATAATATCATCATCATAATAATTTTATTTCATTTTGGCTTCAGGGTCTCGGGTAAAAATGGAGAGGATGGCGAAGGCGGAGCTCTTCGAATATTAAGAAACGTAAAAAAAAAGAACTTACAATCGACTAAAAATATCACATTATGCAATCAGGGCTTCATCACGCCAGTGAAATATCTATACACAACTATCAGTCAGGTCTAATCTGCAGAAAACTAGGATTATCAAAATTATTGCCATCGCCCGAGAGAACAATCCCTGTGGTTAGCCTTTATTACATACTATTACGCTCAACATTCGTCATCCTCATAATCTCCAACATCTCCACATGATCAAAAATGAGAGGTGCGCTGGATACGACACATGCACAAAAAAGAACGGAGGGGGGAAAAAAATAAAAATAAAAGAGAAAAAGGGGGGGTAAGGGGGAAGAAGAGGATGAG
>NW_028234421.1:35159862-35164862 GCF_977035675.1 Penaeus japonicus
CTTCTTCTGTCCAGTGTCTCTCCCTACCTCCCTCACTCATTCCTCCCCCCCCTCTCTCTCTCTTTCCCTTCTCTTTCTCTTTCCATTTCCCTCTCTCTATTTCTATTTCTCTACCTCTCTCCTACGTTCCTCTTCTCTTCTCTTCTCTTCTCTTCTCTTCTCTTCTCTTCTCTTCTCTTCTCTTCTCTTCTCTTCTCTTCTCTCCCTTCCCCTTCCCTCCTCTCCCCTCATCTCTTCTCTTCTCCCCATCCCTCCCCTTCTCTCTCTTTCTTTCCTTTCCTCACCTCTCCTCTCTCCTCCTCCCTCCTCTTCTCTCCCCTCATCTGCTCTCCTCTTCCCTCCCATCCTCTTCTCCCCTCCCTCACTCAGCCCTCCCTCACCCCCTCCCCCCCTTTTCCTTTTTCTTCGCCCTCCCTCCTCCCCGCAAGTTAGCAGCTTGTTATTAATAATAAAACGGTAGGCGTCAGCATAAATTGTTAGTCTATTCCATTAGAACTGCATACGACCCACAATAATCTGATCATTAGCACCATTATGTCAGAAGAGTGGCGGTGTGTACCATAAACAAGGTGTAAGTACCGTATTTACTGGAGTAATACCGTGGATAGTGTAGCATCCGGCGGCACGTAGACGAGCGCAGAGCATATGTTGAACAAAATATCCCTTCCTTTGGCTAATCCCGACCATGGATATGCCAACGCCAGATACAGCTTTGCAAGAACGAGTAGCGAATGTTGGGAGTAAAAGACAAGAGAGCGAGATGTGGAAGGGAAGGCAATTGCTTTTGTACGCATAAGGCGTGTTCTCTTAGTATCCGGTGGGAAGGACAGGATGTTCCGAGGGACTATGTGGACATGAAGAAAATACAAGAAGCTCCTTCTCTCCCTCCTGCCCTCTTTCTCAACCTCCTTCCCTCACTCCTTCTATCATAGCCCCCTCCCTCCTTTGCTCCTTCTTCCCTCCCTTTTTACCAACCCTCTCCCTCCTTCCATCCCTCCCTCCTTCGCTTCTTCCTAACCCCCCTCCCTCCCTCCTTCTATCCCTCCATTCCTCCTCTCCTCCCTCCATTCCAACCTCCCAACTACCCTTCTTCCTTCCTACCTCTTCCCTTCTCCTGGAAGCTGTCTCAGCTATGAAATGAAGAGGTGAGAGACGAGAGGCGAACTACGGAGTTCCTCGGCTTGAGAATGTCGCTGGACGCGAACCTGAGCTGGCGATTTGGCACCTATGGGTAAATATTTGCTGTGGAAAAGCTAAACACTTGGCGCAGTTCGGCACGAAAAGGGAAAAAATCCTGCTCCTTTACTTACTGACTTTCCGAAAATCAACTGAAATAAGCTTACCAAATCTAACCTTTCCTTCTATCCTTTGTATATATATTTTTTCTCCTTCCAAAGAGTCCTTTCCGTTCCTTCCCTCTCCCTCATTTACCCCCTCCTCTGTCCTCCCCCCTCCCCCTCCCTTCTTCATTTCTTGTCGGTGTGTACGTGGGAAAGCTATGCACGTTTCGGTGGGGTATGCGGTGTACTGACCATGTGTACATAACGAGTTACAGGTCGGTAGTGTACACACACATGTCTGACAGGTGCTTGGCTGGGTGATGGGTGCGTGTTTTCCTTTGTTTATTTCTGCTCATGTCGGTGTGTGTTCGTGCGTGAGTGTACATTTAAGTGTATGCGTGTAGGTAAATATATGTGTGTGTGAGTGTGTGTGTGTGTGTGTGTGTGTGTGTGTGTGTGTGTGTGTGTGTGTGTGTGTGTGTGAAGGAGTGGGTGTTTGGCGTTATGAAAACCTAGCGCGGATATCATAAATTTCAATATAACAATACTCTAATAATCGTGAGTGCTAAATCCATCTAAAATATATATCTATATTTCTGATTTGTGGCATAAACCCTTTTCATCGTCTTCAGCTCATAAAACAAATCGTTTTATTAACTTCCTTCGTTCTCAGCAAATAATTCAATTCCTCAATCAACTCCCCTCCCCTCCCCTCCCCATTCCACCCCCACGCCCATCTTCCTCTGACCCCAGAACTGAACAACCCTCTCCCCCAACCTACTCCTCCATATAACCCCACCACCCCTCCATACCCCCCCCCCCCCCATAATCTTCCTGAGGATCAAACAAAGATTATTCATCAACCATTATTTATTTCTCACTGAACACACAAATTCGATTTTTTTTTTTCAGCATATTGATTTTTTTTTCAACATACATCCTAAATCTACATTTTCTTTGTTTTCTCTTTGTTCTTCTTCCTTCTTATCTCGCAGATTTCCTTCTCATACATGCACCTAGCATTAACCTCTGCATACACCATAAAGGCCCTCTTCTCCTTCTTTTTCTTCTTCTTCTTCTTCTTCTTCTTTTTCTTCTTCTTCTTCTTCTTCTACTACTTCTTCTTCTTCTTCTTCTTCTTCTTCTTCTTCTTCTTCTTCCTTCCTCCCCAATTTCCTTCTCATCCCCCCCCCCAAAAAAAAAAAAAAAAAAAAAAAAAAAAAAAACACACCTGCAACCCCCCCCCCCCCCCTCAAAATAATAATAATAATAATAATAATAATAATAATAATAATAATAATAATAATAATAATAATAATAATAATTAATTAATAAAAATTATAATCCGTCAAACCCACGCCAAAAACCAAAGACTCACCCGTGAGCTCATCTGCATCGACCTTCCTGAGGACCAAGCAAGCTATAGCCTGGGCGGCCGGCACTCCCCAGGCAGCCACGTGGAACCAGGACGAATGGCGGAGGATCTGCTCGTGCGTCCAGCCCCTCCAGGCACGCAGGAGCCACGACACGCAGAGCATCACCCACCTGAAGGAGGGAGAAACAGATTCGAGTTTGAGAAAAAATGTTCATTCATAATATATATTATGTATACTGTAATGTATAATGTATAATGTACACTGATGAATAGGCAAAGGAATGAGGTTTAAGTATAACAGGTCACGGTGGATTAGAGACAGCGAGGGGGAGGGGGAGGGGGAGGGGGGAGGCTGAGAGCCGGCGAAATATGGTGATGGTGGTGAGAGCACTAACGTCAGGAGTTATGGTGGGTTATAGTGTATGATACAAGATGAGTGGTGGATAATAGGTAATAAGAGTAACAAGAACATATAATAGAAGTATGATGAGGTTTTGAATGATGATAGGAATCAGAAAAAAATAATAATAACGACAACAGTAATAACGATAATGATAATAAGGGTAATGGCAATATCAATAATATCAATGGTAAGAGTAATAAAATAATGATCATATAAAAAATAATAACAAAAAATAATAGTGGTAACAATAATAGTAACAATAATAATAACAATGACATTAATAGCAATGATCATAATAATAATGATGATAGTAACAATAATAATAACAAGAATTGTGATGAAAACAATGATAATAATAATAAGAGGGAAAAGAAAGACAATTTTGCAACAAATCATATAGAGACATGCAAGGACAACAGCAAATAAGCGTCAGGAAGCAGCATTATGTATCGCCCAGAGTACGACCAGAAATACCAGGCTTCTTCCAGCTGACACCGGAAGGCCACCAACAACAGCCACTATCATCGCTATGAAACGCCGGACAATTTTGGGGAAGGAGGTGTCAGGGGGGGAGGGGGGGAGGCAGTGAGGGAAGGGGAGAAGGGGGAGGGAGGATAATGCATGAGGGAACGAGAAAGAGGAGAGGCGTCGGGGGGAGGGGGGGAGAGGCAGTGAGGGAAGGGGAGAAGGGGGAGGGAGGGAGGGAGAAGGGGCAATGAGGGAAAGAGAGAAGGGTGGGAGGAGGGGCAAGGGGAGAAGGGGAGAAGGGGGCGGGAGGGAAGAGGAGACAATGAGGGAAAAGGAGAAGGGAGAGGGAGGGAGGAAGGGAATGAGGAGAGAGATTGAGGGAAAGGAAGAGAAGGAAGGACATTTTGGGGATGGAGGGATCGGAGCGACAAGGAGGGAAGGGAAGGAGGAAGAAAGGGGAAGAGGGAGTCGGGAAGAGGAGGATTGGGGTGAATGATAGGAGGTAGAAAGGAGTGCGAGTCGGGGAAGGGAAAGAGGAGGTGAAGAAGAAAAGACTGGAGATAATGGTTAAATGGAGAAGAGATATTAGGAAAGGAAGAGGGGAGGGATTAGGAATGGAAAGGTATAGAGAGAGGGGAAGGAAGGGCGGTGTAAGGAGACGGCGTGCGATGAGTAAGGGAGTCAGATATGGAATAGGGATAGGCCTACAGATGGAAAACGGAAGAAAATATATATATAAAGGAAAAATTTATATAAAGATAAATATAGAGACATAGATCGAAGCTTTCATTTTCCGCGGACATTATTATTTCTTTTATTTTTAAGAGCATTTACCTGTCAATAACGGATGGACACTAATGACTCTCATTTAAATCACAAAAATACAGTTTTTTGTTGTTTCCTTCCGTGCTCGGTTCGCCAGTACTTGCTTACTGGTGCGTACGCGCTAGCGTGTGCGTGTGCGTGTGTGTGTGTGTATGCGTGTGTGTATGTGTATGTGGTTGCGTGCAAAGGGGTGAGCATGAAGATAATCATCGCATCTCCTATTCCTCCTCGCCCGCTCCCTGCTCCTATCTGGGCAACAGATGGTAATAGTTAGTAAATAAATATAATACTACCGAGGTAACAAGAGGAAGGAAAGATGGGCGCTCACTCCCTCCCCTACCCCGTCCTTCCTTCCCCATTTCGCCTCCTTCTCCTTGCTTCGCTTTGGCTCTCTTTTGCCTCCTCCTCCTCCTTCACTTTATCCTCCTGTTTTTCTCTTCCCATTTGCTTGTCTTGCTATTCCTCATTTTCTTATTCCTTTCTTATTATTATTATTATTTTAATCATTATTATTATCATCATTGTTCTTTCTTCTCCCCCAAACTCCTCCCCCTTCCTCCTCAAGGACAAGCGGGCCCGAGTGCGACCGCAAGAGGAGGAACGTTTGTCGCGTAACTCCAGTAATTATAGTGTACACATGATCACGATT
>NW_028234421.1:35167362-35177362 GCF_977035675.1 Penaeus japonicus
GAAGTAAGTGGATGAGAGGGAGTAAGAGTGAGACGGAGACTGAGAGAGAGAGAGAGAGAGAGAGAGAGAGAGAGAGAGAGAGAGAGAGAGAGAGAGAGAGAGAGAGAGAGAGAGAGAGAGAGAGAGAGAGAGATAGGGGGGAGGTAAAAAAAAAAAAAAAGAGTCAAGATAAAGAAAAAATACGACGAAGGGAGAGAAAGGGAAAGGGAGAAAAGAAAAAGAGAAAGAGAGGGTAGAGATGACTCCCCCCCCCCCACCCAACCCCCTTAAGATACTAAATATCAAAGCACCTGAGCTGAATGTCAAGGGTGAGCATCTTCCACACAAGTTAGCGCCGGGTATACACATACCATGGGTTCCATTCGGAGTCATGTGATGCCACCGTGGTGCAACAGAGCCCGCGTGTAGTACATTTCTGAAGCAAGCAACACGCAAAGTCACGGCGTTTTCTTTTGCATGTGAAACAAACCACGTGAAATGCGTAGTGAGACCGTAACATATAACAAACGCATCATGGGAAATATGATCTACCTCATCACTGCCATTACATAGCTGTCTATAAAAACGTAAGTATGTGACTATGTGCGTACTTACGCGAGTGTACATCCATGACTCTTCCAATGCGATAGATTATTCTTTTATTATTTTCTTTTCCTTACTTATGTCAGTGTTTATGTTTATATATTTATATCTTATTATAAAACACGTCATATATATTTCCATTTATCTTTTTATTTTCCATCCTTTAACACCCTTTAATAAATCGCTTCTTGTTGTTGTTATTTTTTCTTTAGTCGCTCTCCTAACCTGCTTTTTCTCGGCTCTTATTCCAATTCCCTTCTTACTCCTTCACCCCTCCCATTCTTTCGTTTCGACCTTTCTCTCTTTCGTTTCGACCTTTCTCTCTTTCGTTTCGACCTTTCTCTCTTTCGTTTCGACCTTTCTCTCTTTCGTTTCGACCTTTCTCTCTCTCATTTCAACATTTCTCTCCTTCGTTTCAACCTTTCTCTCCGTTTCGACCTTTCTCTCTTCTTTCGACCTTTCTCTCCTTCGTTTCGACCTTTCTCTCATTCGTTTCGGCCTTTCTCTCTTTCGTTTTGACCTATCCCTCTTTTCGTTTCGAATTTTCGTTTTCGTTTCGGCCCTTCTCTCCTTCGTTTCAACCTCTATCTCATTCGTCAGCCTTTCTCTCTTCCGTTTCGATCTTTCTCTCAAATTCCTGCTCACTTCAGCCCCTCGTCGCGCAAGACCAGTCACCGTTGGAGTATTACCGTTGGAGAAAAACAACAGATCACATCGAGATGCCGTGACCTTCGCCGTGCACTCACATTTCTATGTAAGGTGACGTAGACATGGTTTTACTTGTGTATACATATACATTGAGAGAGAGAGAGAGAGAGAGAGAGAGAGAGAGAGAGAGAGAGAGAGAAGAGAGAGAGAGAGAGAGAGAGAGAGAGAGGGGAAGAGAGGAGAGAGGGAGAGAGAGAGAGAGAGAGAGAGAGAGAGAGAGAGAGAGAGAGAGGGGAGAGAGGAGAGAGAGAGAGAGAGAAGAGGGAGAGAGAGAGAGAGAGAGAGAAGAGGAGAGAGAGAGAGAGAGAGAGAGAGAGAGAGAGAGAGAGAGAGAGAGAGAGAGAGAGAGAGAGAGAGAGAGAGAGAGAGAGAGAGAAGAGGAGAGAGAGAGAGAAGAGAAGAGAGAGAGAGAGAGAGAAGAGAGAGAGGGAGAGAGAGAGGTAGAGAGAGGAAAGAGAGAGAGAAGGAGAGAGAGAGAGAGAGAGAGAGAGAGAGAGAGAGAGAGAGAGAGAGAGAGAGAGACAGAGAGAAAGAAAGATAGAGAGGGAGAGAGAAAGAAAAAGAGAGACAAAAAAAGAAAGAAAGAAAAAAAGAGAGAGAAAGAAAGAGAGAGAAAGAGGAGAGGGGAAGAGAGGAGGGAGGGAGGGAGAGGGGAAGAGAGGAGGGAGGGAGGGAGAGGGGAAGAGAGGAGGGAGGGAGGGAGAGGGGAAGAGAGGAGGGAGGGAGGGAGAGAGAGGGAGAGAAAAAAAGAGAGAGAGAAAGAGGGGGAGGGGGCTGAAAACAAACTTAAATAACGCAGTTTCCTTTTCACAGCGCTGGACTTCAAAGAGATTAGGTGAAAAAAAGAGTGACGAAAAAAGTACATGAAAAGCGAAATAAACAAAAGACTAAATTAGTTGACTTATCCGGCATCTCGTCCCTGAAGCTCGTCACTCCGGGCGCGAAATCAGCAAACCTCAGACCATGACTCCCCGATTTTCCGCCCTTAAACCGATTTTTTTCAATTATTTATTTACCTTTTCCAAAACAAATGCTGCGAGAGGGACCAATGAAGGACATGCTAGGATTTGGTTAAAGCGAGTGTCATCATTTCGTGCAAGTTCCTCTTCAAAAGCAGAGTGAGCGAAAAAAGGACGAAAAAAGCAAAAGAAAAAATGATAAAAATACCTCGAGGATAATCAGTAGCAGGTAACCTCAGCCGCCCGGAGTTCCAGACGATAATGGCCATGACAACATCACTTTCACGCATATTTTCGCCCTAACGACCCCCACATGCCCGGTAACTCAACCCGGGATTAAGGTACCTGAGGATAGTTCGGTTTATTGAATTTTGTGTTAATAGCCCATCACCTTTCATCCTACTTAGCGTCTGGACAAAATTAATCTTTACACTTTGGTAAACGATCTATCACGTCGTCCTCTTATATATATTTAAGCGATTTATGAATATATTTTGACTGTTTTAGAATCAGGCGGCGAAAAATGTTCTAATCCTCCTGTTTTTCGCGCGAAAATCGGGAAATTGTGTCTTCGCGCGCACTGCCTGTGTTTAATCTCTCGAGAACAAGTGAGTGTCCGTAGGCGTCGATCCAGCCCCAAGTGTCGGTTCATTTCGCTCCGTTACCTGGAAACACCTTATAGACCTCCCTCCAAAATCCACTGTTATTACCCTCACATTAATAACCGACTCGCTGGCTTACGATCCCTACCAACAACGGATACAATGATTTTCTATTCAAAGAATCATATATATATAATCAGCTTCCTTCCCCTTGGTAACCACTCCACTCCCCTCGCCTCCCCGCCCTCTCCCGTCTCTAGGAGCCATACCTATTACTTAAATAGGTTTATATTGCGTATATAAGATGCAGTATAGTCCGTATGAAGATAAAGCATGATTGTATAGATAGATAGATAGACAAATAATACAACATAAACTCTCCGAAAGGCAAAGGAAAAATAACTTTAAGCCGGAAAAGCGTAGACAACAAAATCCATTCAGTAAATAATGGTGAAGATACGAGTGGGAAAGATTACATAAGCAATGTTCACTGCTGTTTAAATGCCTTGTTATTACCTTCGGCCGTCGTCATAAACAAGTCTATTTCTCGAAGGTGCGAGTCGATAAGTCAAAAATTAATTCCCCGTCCCTCTTTTCCCATCGTCATTTATTACATCACCTACACTCGTTCGTTTGCTTGTTTGTTTCCCATACACCTTTGTCGCTCTGGGGGAATTTTGTTTGTCCTCTTATCTTTATTTTTTTCTCTCGTAAGTGAAGTATATTTACTTTATTTTTTATTAATTGTAGTATTCACTTTACTTTATATTTATTTTATTGTCTTTCTTATGTTGATATCATTTGCTTCTATCGTCATGTTATATATTCGACTTTATCCATATTTTTTCTGTTTGTTTGTTAACAACTCTTTTTCTCTCCCGCTCCATCTCCATCTCCCTCCCCCTCTTATTTTCCTATCCCGCTCCATCTCAATCTCCATCTCTCCCTTCCTCTTCCCATCCGTCTCCTTCTCCCTTCATCTTCCTCTCCTCAACCAACCCCATCCAACTTATACAGGAAATACTATGTTTACCTTGACTAAATAAACATGTGGTGACCTACGCTGCACCCATGATGCCAATGGCTGATGCCAATGACCGTCCGTTCCTTTGGTTCTAAATATGGCTCAATCTTTTAATTCTAACATGAACACATGCATCGAAACTAATCGCGCGATTCCGTGTAACACAAAATTTGAAAGCGACACATGGAAATGCATATATACAAAGAATGGCCAGCTTTCCCATGAGTGAGGGGAACGCATCGGCCGCCGGCTGACCCCAACGTAAACAAAGCATCGGTAGTCATCGGCCGCATCCCAAGGAAACGACTCAAAACGGTTATCAGACGGCCTGATAACATTCAGATACGAGTTCCTCTTAAGTATAAACCCGATCTATTATAGTCATAACACCTAATGAAGGAGGCTATATCGTATCGATATTAGCGGACCCGGTGGTAAAGTGCCTTGGGAGGAGGTGGGGGTGGGTGGCTCTGTTCGAAGGAGTGTACGTGGGTCGGACTTGGGCTTAGCAGCGCCTTTTTCAATTTACGAATGTGTTAATGTGTATGTTTTGTCAATTGAATTTTTAAAACATGACTGACATTATGATGTCGACCTTAACAAGAACTACAAATAAGAGACAAAAACTTGGAACGCAAAACAATTAGTTTGGTCTCAATCCTTCTTCAGTCTCTGATACCGATGCAAATCACTTCCACAAGATAAACACACGGGGAGACAGAAGGATCAGTTTAATCAATTAATATTTTTTACAACCTCTTCAGACCGCAGGTTTCCACCACCAACTCGGCTGTTCTAAACCCGAAGAACTGAAGGCAACCCCTCTCGCCATCACCCAAGAGCCGTCGCACCCCGACCTCCATCACTGTCCATCAGCGACGAACCAATACCAGGATTCCTCATCAATCAACAACCACCCCTCGTTTTCTTTGACGGATGGGTTGCAGGGGGTACCATCATGTCTTCACTTTATTTCATAAATTATACCATAAATTGGAGAAGAGTCTCCCAGCCCTCGGGACATTTACATGGGCAAGAGTCACTGTTTACATGATATAATGTACTTAATGCACCAAAATTTACGACAGGGCAAGACAGACTGGCCCGACCGCATCAATTTATGAAGGGAGGAGGGGCAAAAATAGGAAATTGCATGATGCTGCGTGGTACAGTAATTTGACTTTTAAGAAATTTATGAATCGAATTTGGCAGTGAGAAGATAAGAGAGAGGATGGGTGAGGAATTGAGGGTGAGTGGGTGCGGGGAGGAGGAAGATATTGTTCAGGTTCCTCCAACACAAAGGCAGGCCAATTATTATAAAGATGTCGATCGATAGATATTAGTTATAAACGCTATCACAGATATTACATAACATAAAGTAATATCAGTATAGCTACAACAGACGAGTTACTGAATAACTCACACACGATGAGTTTTAAATCAGGCCCCTTTCTTTGGGTATCAATGGCGTGGCATTCACACACGTTATCTATTATCATCAAACAGAAGGCTATAGACAATCCCTTTTCCAGCTATACAGTACGTCACGGTTAGGGGGTCTCCCTAACATTCCGTCTGCGTAATGGGGGGAAATATTAACGATATCAGATGACGGTTAATAACGACTTTCCCCTAGCTAAAGTACCCGCGAGCACTTAATGCCCCGGCACCTGTTTTAATTTTATAGGAGAGAGACAGTTGGATTAGCAGCGAGCCTCGCCTGTATTTCTGACACGTCTCTCGTGTGCACACAATGCAAAGCAAGTATCCAGTACAGACAAAACGATCCCAGGTGTATGACTCAGGTGGCACTTTACGACGTAATCAAAACAGTTTACTACCGCAAGCATCGCATCCATCACACTGTCTCGCCTGATCTAAAGTACTTTTCTCACTCGCCCTAAAAGCAGGTACACCTAACACGCTATCTGCAATCCGGTGCTCTATATTATAATACCTTGAGCCGAGCGCTGCTGGCAGAGGGACTACACTACCAGGAACCGGGTAAGGCCCCACGCAAACTGGCACCGGTAAAAACAGGTATGATTGGTCCCGGTACGCCATACAGGTCACTCAGACACACACACACACACACACACACACACACAAACACACACTCACACACACACACAAACACTCACACACACACACACACACACACACACACACACACACACACACACACACACGCTCACACACACACACACAAACACTCACACACACACATTCACGCACGCACACGAACTCGCCCATCCTCCCTGACAGCATAATGCCTCGCCACGCCCACCTCTTCCCCGGTATCTTCCCCTAGAGACGGCGCGAGTCTCAACCTCCTGCGGATCCCTTTTGTCTCCTGTTATCTGTTATGAGAAGGCGAGACGACTTGAAAGGCCGGCAGAAAGAAAGGCCGGAAGAGGGAGGGAGGGGCAGTAAAGCCAATAGACAGGGGAGTAAATAAAGAGCTGATAATGAGAGAAATGCAGGGAGAATAAAGCAGGCATACTGCCGAATATCATGGCTGCGAGGGCATCATAATCTGGACGGGACAACTGATTGTGTCATGAGTCTCTCTCTCTCTCTCTCTCTCTCTCTCTCTCTCTCTCTCTCTCTCTCTGTCTGTCTGTCTGTCTGTCTGTCTCTCTCTCTCTCTCCCTCTCTCTCTCACACACACACTTCTCTTCTCTACACTCTCTCTCCCTCTTCCTCTCTCTCCCCCTCTCCCTGCCCCCCCCCCTCCCTCTCTCTCTCTCTCTCTCTCTCTCTCTCTCTCTTCTTTTCTCTCTCTCTCTCTCTCTCTCTCTCTCTCTCTCTCACACACACACACACTCTTTCTCTCTCTCTCTCTTTCTCTTCTTTTCTCTTTCTGTCTCTCTCTCTCTCTCTCTCTCTCTCTCTCTCTCTCTCTCTCTCTCTCTCTCTCTCTCACACACACACACACACACACTTCTCTACTCTACACTCTCTCTCCCTCTTCCTCTCTCTCCCACTCTCTTCCTCTCTCTCTCTCTCTCTCTCTCTCTCTCTCTCTCTCTCTCTCTCTCTCTCTCTCTCTCTCTCAATCAGCGGTTTTGAAGACGTTGAGTGTACGCACTTATCTTTAAAACCAGTCCCAAAGTAAACCCTTGCGAGAGAGAAAAAAAATCTACCGGCTCTATAGATGTAGTCGTACCCGACGTAGGATCGACGTAGAACAAAGCAACATTAAAGATAAAATACTATGAGATAAGAATATGCTGTGAAATCATCAAGTTGAGACATCACCTGTAAACATGCTTTTCAAAAAATAATAATAATGAAAATATAATAATAATAATTATGATAATAGTGATGATGATGATGATAACAATGATAATAATGGTAATGATAATAGTAATAGTAGTAATAATAATAATAATAATAATAATAATAATAATAATGACAATAATAATAACAATAACAAAAAAATAGACAAATAAATATATTGAGTAAATCCCTCTTCTCTTCTTTCCTTTGTCAACCCCTACTCACTTCGCTACATCCCACGAGCCACTCCTGTTCCTCTCTTGTTCTTCCCTGTACAAAGAGTAACAATAACAACATCGAAGGCTGATTCACGCGATCCCGACTAGCACTTGACAGCCTGATATCCCGACCGCCCACTTAAAAAAAATAATAATGAAAAAAAGAGAAAAAAAACTGGTCTAAGGAATATTAATAAATGCGCTTCCAATCAAATAATTCAATAAAGGTAGTCCTGTTTTACATCATTCTCCAAATAAGCTTTCAAGTTCGGAAGATTGATTATCCAAATACACATGCTCGTAAGCCCCCACGTTCGTTGAGTAAATATATTCATAAAACACCTGGAGTTAATGACGGTTACACCCCCCTCTCCCCCCCCCCTCCTAACCATGTCTGACCTCTGAGGTTGTAACATCGGTGATCCTAGCGCGCGAATCTTCAGTCTTATTTTATTAATTCTGTTTATTTCATTCTAACCTTTTTTTTTCAAGTGTTATTGTTTTCTTTTTTTTAATCTCTCGGAATTAACTTTTTTTTTACTATTACTTTCGTCCGCTTTCTTTCTTTAACTCTTTCCTTATCCCTGTATTTTCTCTTTCTTTGAACATGTCCTTCTTTCTTACCTTATTTTTTTTCCCGGTGGACCTCAACGCCACCCTCGAAACCCTTCGCTTCTAAAAGCCTTTCTCGTCGAAAGCGACCCGAAAGACGGAACCAAAACGACCTCTTCACCGATAATCCCCGTCGTCTTCTCCCCGCCGGACAAAATGAAGGAAGATAAAAGCCCAGAAATGTGTATTTAATCAAGACAATAGGCGGAGAGGGCGGGGATGTGCGCGCGCAGAAAGAAGTCGTAGGTTGACCGCGCGATAAATCTTCGACTTCATGAATTTTACATCAAGTCCTGCGCGAGACCAGCATACTCACCAGCGTTGCCACGGTCTAGATCGCGCTCCCCTAAAAAAAAACGAACCTAGTCCACTAATATCTATGCGAAAGAAAAGAGGAAAGGCATAGACACGAGTCAGATACATTAATTAAGCTACATAAAGAAATATCTCTATAGATAAGTTTCTATTTGTTCTTCCTTTCCCGCCGTACACGCCCCTCCCGAGCTACGTCGCCAGAGTCAGCGTTGTACACCCTGACAGACATGAAGGGTTCAAATAGTATAAAAAAGGAAGAAAATAATTAATCAACTGAATCCAAAATAATACCATTTACTACAAGAAAAAAAAAACATGCATACGTTGCAAATAATAATTTAAAAAAAAACACTAACAAACCCCCTCTATGTATGGAGAGAACTAAACAATTTGGAGCCCACACAACAAGTAACACGGATAATAAAAAGCTAAACAAATATGATTAGAAATGTTTAAGTACTTCATCTTTCTATCCTCCCCCTCCCCCCCACCTCCTTCAATTCTTCTCTCTCCCTTTCACACACATCCGCATGGTTGAGTGGATGGAAATATCATAAAAAGGAAGAACAAACATTCCTCAATAAGGTGCATGTCTTGGGAAGTGCAAGTCATGGTCACAAGGGTGAGGGGAAGGAGAGAGGTGGGAAGGGGAGGGGAGGGGAGGCGAGGAGAAGAGAGACGGGGGTGGGGGTGGGGGTTACAGGATCATATTTTTTTCTCATTTTTCTCTCATTTTGGTTAGTCTCATTGTTGTACTGATTCTTAATAACCTCAATTTCCTCTTTATTAGGAAGTTTCTCTTCTCTCATTTCTCTTCGAACCTCAAATTCCTCTCCTTCCTCACCCCTCTATCCCTCGGATTAAAAGGAATACACGTTGCCAAAGAGAGAGGTAGTTAACCAAAGAGAAGTCCTGAGATTAAACGCGCAATCAATCAACGGAAGTCTTCAATCACAGGACGGTCAGCACATACGACCGCACCTCCAATTTTCCTTCTCAAAGCAGCAACTTTATCTAGTGGATTGCTACAACTATCAGTATTATTATTGTTTTTTTTGGGGGGGTCTTTGATTTCGCCACAACTGTTGATATCATTTTTAACATTGTTGTTTTTCTTTTCGTGATTGTCATTGCTGTTATTATTACGATTCGTATCACCATCATTATTCAAGCTAATATCATTGTTGATTTCATTTATATTCATCGTTATCAATATTATTATAAAATTGAAAATATTATCAGCGACAGCATTACCTAGTTTATCACCACTAACTGCCTTACTATTAACATGATTAGTTAAATTACCGACATTATTATTGTTAGCCATGGTATTATAACTGTTATTACTATCAATGTCGTTGTTAATATTGCTGCTATTAGAATTGTTATTTATATGATCATCACTCTTCACATTATATTTCTCACATTAATTATCCTTATCACTATCCCTAATAGTATCACGATTAGCATCCCATAACTAGCAAATTGACTGTATCATTTAAATAATACTAGAAAACAGTCCAAGAAGAAGAAACAGAAGTAGCATTAGTGCTAGTGGTGGTGGCAGTAATACCAAACGTTGCCTAGAAGGTGTATACAGAGTGAAGCATTATAGCGCAGGCATGAATAGAAGTCAATGGGAAGAAAACGGAGAAGTAATAGAGGTAGCTTTAATATAAATAGTAGTAGTAAAAGTTG
>NW_028234421.1:35179862-35182362 GCF_977035675.1 Penaeus japonicus
TTTTGTTTTTTTTTTTGCTTCCTTTATCAAATTTCTTTTTCTCAAGCTTTGCAACCTAAACCATCATTGTGCAACAACAGGACTTCCCCTCCCCCCCCCCCCCACCCCCCACCATCAACACTACCCTTCCCACCTGGGAGCCTTCATCTTTCTCACTCACTCAGCTGCGCTCTCACGTTCGTCCTATGAACACTGAAATAACATGAGATTCAATTAATGCAAGGTGGTGGTGCTGCCCGCCCACCACCCAATCTTTAGACCCAGTCCTTCACTCGGACTTCCCCCACCTCCCCTCTCCTGAACAACCTAGTTGGGGCCTAGTTTAGTGTCTGTCCTATATTTAACACCTGAGACCAGGTAAGTTGACACTCTTGTAAGGCTTCGTGTCACTAGGACTCCCCCGCTTCTCCCTCGTTACCGTAGCCCCCTCCCCCCCACCCTCCCGCCTCCCCCTTCCTCTGGCTTTGACTCTCTGGACTCTTTCCCTTCCTCTAACATGATCCTGTTGACACTATTGTATTCATTCTCAATTTCCATAACATACTGTACCTTTTTTCACCGTATGAACACGTGCGCGCGCGTGTGTGTGTTTTACGAATATACAAGAATAGATGCATACAATAACGCACACACAAACACACTTCATGAATACATACAGTTATAGGCTTATGCCAATATATCATATCCGGTTTCCCTGACGAGAAAATAGTGAGGATTTGACACCGCATTGACGGGATACGTGCCGCACTTGCACGGCTTTCATGCAGGGCGACTCGGTGGTGAATGCACAGTAGGCTTAGACTCGAGGCACGGCAACCCAGCGCACGACTGGTTAAGGGCGTAGCTACTCAAAATAACAGTTTGAGGCACGGTTTGTTCAATGGACAGATATTCAAGAGTACGGCTCACCATGTCAACAGGAGGTATGTATGCCTGCTGTAAGAAAAGGAAAGTAACCCAGAGCACGAATAGTCTAAAACCCGTCTACCCAGGGCACGGCTGGTCTAAGGCATGGCTACCCACGACATGGCTGGTTCAGGGCACGATTGCCCCAACCCTTCTGGGTCTTCAGATGATCGGCGTTTGGCCTCTCGGGTTACATCGTCCGTCGTCAGATGACCTCATCGTCGCCTCTCCCTGCTATTTATGTAATCACTTGTTCTTTTTTCCCTTTCTTTTCCACCCACTTTTCTCCTGTCTCCTTTCCCTCTTCGCTCTTCACTCTCGCCCTCTCCCTCCCCGGTTCTACCCCTTTCCCTCTCCCCTCACCTTCTCCCTCTCCTTCCCTCTCATCTTCCAAACACACCAAACCAAACACACACTCACAACTCACAGTAACGACACTTCCTTGAATAACAAATGAAGGTGCTCACACAATGCCCTTCGTAATCCCGCCCTGGCTTGAGGCCTCACGGCGCCTCGGCCTCTCGCCCTCCAATGGTCACGTCCAAGCACAACCTCGGCATTAAGAGAATGGGGGAGGGGGGGAGTCTATGGCATGTGAAAGGGAACGAGTTGGGGAAAAAGGTAGGGAGTGGGGGAGGAAAAAGAAGGATGGAAGAGTACATGCCTTAAGGCAGAGGGCAAGAGAAAGAGATGGGAGTAAGAAGAGGGGAAGGAGAAGGGGAATGACTACGGCGGTGAGAAAGGAAATGAGTGGGGGAGAGGGAAAAGGGAAGGCACGAGGCGGAAGGCTATTGCAAGGAGTAAGGAAAGAAACGGGTTGGGGTTGGGATGGGGGTTAGATCTGGGAAGAGAGTGAGTGGGGAAAGTAAAGAGTGGAGAAGGAGCTTGGGGAGGGGGGCAGGAAATAAGGTTTGATTCGATTAGGTTGGGTGACTTTGGTTGAGCTCGGCTGGTTATAGTAGGGAAAAGTTTGACTAACTTTGTCTCAGGTTGGAGCGCTATAGTTTAGATCATTAAAAAAAAGTAATAATCCGTTAAGTCAGACCAGATAGTGTTCGGATAATCATAGTCTTCGCATCACGGACCTTTCTACCCACAAAATTCACTTCCAAAAAACACTCCTAAATTCACGCACACAAGCATACACAAATAGACACAAAAAGATAAATAAATGTTAATTCATATAATTCCCTCTTTGCTTTACTCTTCCCTCTCTTTGCTCTCTTTGTTACGGGTGTGATAAAGGGTTAGGGGTTGTCACCGTGGGCGGGGAAGACGCTTTTAAACCTTCCTAATCTCTCTTGCAAGTCACGGCAGTACCTGGAACGTGTCAATGGGCGTCCTCGAACCAGTGTCCATTCCGCTCCCATACGCCCGTGACGCCCCCTCCCCTACCTCCCGCGCCTTCCCGTTCCATGGGCGTTTCCTTTGGTCTGCAGCCTTTTTTATCATTTGGTTAATTACTAATACTAATGTTTATCATTATCATTATTACTCTTATCATTTTTATCATCATAATAATTATCATTATCATCATGCTTCTAATCATTATTTAATGTCGTTTGGATCCCTTCAAGATTTCCCTTCCTTTCGC
>NW_028234421.1:35189862-35192362 GCF_977035675.1 Penaeus japonicus
GATAGATAAAGAGAAGGCATTTAGGAGACAAAAGGCCCTTCGTGTGCATACCCCTAAACTCGAGTACTGCGTATTCATCCAGTATTGAGGTAAAAAAATAAAATATTCAGATACTCTGCACATTGGATTCAAATACTGGATGAGCAAATCTGGCTGCCTACAATAACGCTGTCTAGAATGCTAGTCTGGATTAATAGATGGATTAATAGAGGGAGAGGGAGAATAAGGAGAAGGAGAGAGGAGTGAGGAGTGAGGGAGAGGGGGAGAGAGAGAGAGAGAGAGAGAGAGAGAGAGAGAGAGAGAGGGGAGGAGAGAGAGAGAGAGAGAGAGAGAGAGAGAGAGAGAGAGAGAGAGAGAGAGAGAGAGAGAGAGAGAGAGAGAGAGAGAGAGAGAGAAGAGAGAGAGAGAGAGAGAGAGAAAAAAAGAGAGAGAGAGAGAGAGAGAGAGAGAGAGAGAGAAAAAAAGAGAGAGAGAGAACCAGAGAGAGAGAACCCGAGAGTAAGTAGGGTCGCCAGCCGAAGGGCCACATGCCACCCATCCCGGGCGCGACACTTACCACACGGAGGCGGCGGTGCTGAAGTAGTAGAGGAGCAGGAAGACGAGAGCGCACGTGGTGTGGAGTCCTCCCTCCGTCACCGCCACTCCGACCCCCAACTCCGGGTCCGCGTGACACGTAACCCGACGCGCCCCTGCCACCAGCCGCACCAGGTACCCGACGGCCACTAGGTTGTAGCACAGGGCCAGATGGACGGCCGCCCGCTCGGGGTACCTGAAGGCGGCGGCGTCCAGCAGGAAGGACAGGACGGTGAACAGAGTGACGGCGAAGCAGACGACGGCCCAGATGGCCATCCACACGCCCGCGAACGACTTGTCGCTGCTGTTGAAGGAGATGTTGGCCTCGCACAACGGCGCGCACGTGCCCGTTGCGTTGATGTAGCGGTACTTGTGTGCGTGGGCGTACTGGCTACATCGCGGGGGCGGCTTGGGGCGCGGGGAGGTGGTGGGAGGGGAGTGGGGCGGCATCTTCTCCCCCGGCCCCTCCATGCACATGTGCTCCTCGTTGTTATGGGCCGGGAACTTGGAGCAGTTGAGGAAGTGCGGCCACGGGTACCCGAGCTCCGAGAGCACGGGCGCGCACCGGTTCCTCACAGTCTCACACAGATCCCGACAGGGCCCGATGGGCGTGGGCACCTGCGGCGTGCACAGGGGCGCGTAGATAGAGCAGAGGAAGAGCTTGAGCTGAGAGGAGCAGCCGTACTGGATGAGCGGCTTGAAGGAGTTGAGGCGGTACTCAGCGTCCTTCTGCAGCTCAATGCCCACCAAGTTGGGCATAGAGGTCAGGTTGTAGCCCAGGTCTTGGCACGCCACGATCCGGATAGGCTCGCAGCGCCTTGGGCCCGGGTGCTCCACCACCATGCTATCAGAGTAATCCGCCCATGCCCCAGCTGTACAGGCCGCCCACACGCCCACAACCGCCCACATGAGGGCGTTCGTGGGCCCCGCCATGCTGGAGCCGCTGTTATCTGAGCATCTGAAGGTGGCCCACCGACCCACTGCTCGCTCACTCCTGCCCCACTAGGAACATCACCTCTCCTGTGTCGCTTAGCACAACACTCACGGCTCACACTGCCTAACACTGTCACTCGTATGGCTTGCTGAAGTCTGCAGGCCTCACCTCACTTCCAGAGCTTTCGACAAAAGCAATCCCCTCATCTGAACAACAAATCACAACTATCGGCACGGCAGAGAAGTGTAGCTCTCCTCTCCTGCAGCCAGTTGGCAAATACAATGAATGTAGTGTTGGCAGCGTTGAGAGACGAGAAGCCCCGCCCCTCTCGCACCACCCGGCCACATGATTGGTCCTGGCACGCCGCGTTCCAACTGTTTTACTATGGATTAGATATACTTGTTTTTTTGTATTTTATAGGGACAACAATTGCAGTTGCCAATTTCTTATCACGAAAAACTTAATAAGACATCATGAAAAGCGATTAGTAGTAAATACAACACGTATCAGATTCAATATCAAATCATAGATATGCTATAATTCTAGAGATGAGACCGATGCGAACGGTTTCGGACACAGCTGGAGGCCAGTTAAGTGAGCGTGCTATGCAAACTTGGCATTCTCAGTCGTGCAAATTTCGCATAATCAGCGCGAGTGGACGCAGCATCGCAATGTAAATAAAAGTTCACTCAATCGCGATTTAACTACCTTGCCTGCTTCATTCTGCATTGCAAGTGTCACTTTTTTGTTATATACTTTCTTGATTACGCTGTTACTATGATGTGAGGTGCAGAATCACTGCATGTCAAGACTGACCTGGATAGAAGATGAAGGTTGGTTGTTTCATCTCTTAGTTGAAGTCGTCGCTTTGTATACGGTCCATCCTGTACCTGCATTGCGTGTTTTATCATGTAAGGATAATCTGTCCAAGTGGGAAGGCTAATTTGGGATTGTGTCCTGAATTAATTATCAATCAATTCGAACCTGATTATT